>NW_023276423.1:0-14596 GCF_013357705.1 Chelonus insularis
TTACTCTCTTCGACCATACCACCAAGCACGTATATTACATTGAGTTCTCAGCCCCGGCTGAGACAAATATACGTGCAAAAGAAGAGAGTAAACAGGAACGCTACAGAGAGCTCATGGAGGTCATGAGAAATGTCTATCACGAATACACAGCGCACGTGATAGTCCTGGTGATTGGCGCCCTCGGAGGGATGAGGGACCGCTTTCTGACAGAGCTTCGAACAATACCAGTCTGCCGTAGTCCGGCTGAGATTCTCGCGGCTCGTATGCAGAAAGCGGTCATCCTTGGTTCTCTCCGAATCCTGAGACGACTGTAACAAATGACTGAACGGCTGCAGCCCCGGCTCACCCTCAAACCTGAGGGAGTCAGGTGCCTGCAGGATAATTCCGTCTGGTCAGGCCCCAGGTGGGTCGGAGCCCTGGGATCCCTGGCCAGACACCTCTGACGAATCGCAAGATGAAAATAATAATAATAATAATAATAATAATAATAATAATAATAATAATGTCTGGCCGAGGGGTGCTCCTCTCGCTACGGTAATGGAATAAGTCCGTACAGCCAGTTCTTTCCTCCTCACTGGTGATGGCCTTCCGGGCGTGAGGAACGAAACTATCCATCTCGGTTTCGTTAAACATCACCACCTTTGCAGTGGGCTAACCACCCCTGCAGAGAATCCCAACAGGTTACTAACGATAGACCTGCACCGGCCCCCCACAACCGGCCCTCTTCGGATGAGGGCCATGGAACAGTTGGGAGGGGCCTTACGATACGTTCCAACATGGCTATCGACCACGGACCACCCCTACAGCGCCTCAGGTGGACAGAGGAGCTGAGACGGGATTTGATGCAGTGTTGGGAGAGATGCGAGCCACAGACCTCAGGCTATGCCAGGCGCCTGCATACTCTGTGGTGCGAAAGGCACCCAGAGTTACAACATCTAACGCAGGCGGCGCTCGCATCGCAAGTGCGGTATACTCAGTCTCGACGGCGGAGAGAAGACGAGTCAGACTCTGACTCTTCAATGTCAAACGCTTCAGAGACTGAGGACGAAGTCTCACTGACACCCGAGACAGCAGCACTGAGGTGGAGCATACTCCCGTTCCACCCTTCTCTCACTGCAGAACCCCCATCTCCTCCCCCTGAGGGCACCAATCAACAGGAATTCACCAGCAGAGAGGGTAATTTGCTCCGGAAAATTACGCTCTCTGCAGAACACCTAGCTAGCGCTAACCAAGATCTCGACCATCGGGTACCAGATAGTGTAGATCTTTTTGCACTCAACAATGCAGTCTATGATGTGGCTCGAGGGTTTACTCAGGTCAGACGAACACCTGTCAATCCTGAGTTAAGCCTGAAAAGACGCATCGAACAGATTGCAATTAAGATCAAGAAGGCTCGACAGGGTGCATCTCGTATTCAGAGTGTGATGGATCACTTAAATACTCACAGGCCTTATACGCCAAGAATTCGGCGTATCGTGGCGAGTATCAGACGTGAACATCACACTTTGAATACGGCCGTGTTACTGATCCTAAAGGAGAGGTACACAGGCAAAATAAGATCGCTAATGGCCATGAAAAAGTCATTAGCAAAGCGGTACAAGCGACGAAGGGACAACAGATTGTTCCAATCTGACCCTTCGCGCTTTCTTAAGCCGCAAGCCCCTGTCACTTATGAGCCCCCGAGTGCAGAAAGAGTCGAAACATACTGGACCGAAATATATGGTCGCGCTAGTGCACTAGATGTAGACACTCCAGCCCTTCAACTTTTCAGAGAATTCTGTGACGAACATCTATCACGAATTCCTGAGGAGTTTCAACGAGTCAGCATGGATGAGATCAGGAATGCTCTAAGGGGCACAAAGAACTGGGCTACCCCTGGGCCAGATGCAATCCCCACCTGTGTATATTATACAGAATTATGCTTCATTTTGTTCTTGAGGTAAAAAATATTATTATAACGACCCGGGAAAAATAAAATAGATCTGCATTGGTCTACTGAGATCTGTTTTTTGGCAGAATTAGATCTACTTTGTTTTGTGTACATTTGTTTCGATCACTCTAGATCTTCTATGATCTCTGTAGATGTTTTTAATTTTTCTTATCACCGAGATCAATGGAGATCTTCATAGATATGCAGTAATTTGTGCAGATACACAGTGATCTCACTAGATATACATAGATTTACTTAGATCAAATTTTCTTCAGTTTATCAGATATAAGTAGATCAAATTAGATCTAAAAAATTGCGAGAATATAGATCTGTATAGATCCATTTTATTTTTTTCCGGAAAAAAATTAATAAAATCTGAATATTTTCAACTTTATAAATTATCACTAAACGTAATGAATAAAGTGCTTCTTTTTCAGCTTTTTTTACAATAGGCTCTGCGAATATAATATTATGAATCTTTACAATAAAAGGTTGATCAATAGTTATATTTGCATTGATTCATTGTTATCTTTTAGAAATCAATTTGGACAATCATAGTGTCACCTAGACATTAATTACTTAAAAAATGAAGAGCGTATTTATACACGGAGTAAAAATTCCAATAGAGAATATTCAAAACTTCAAGAACAATTATTGTGCGGCACGGTAAACTGGACGTAAGATGTCACTCTTATACAATCTATCGGTCAGCGGTAGAAAAATTACTGTGCTGGCACGGTAAATTTTACTAACTTGATCTCTAATTTTTATTTAATTTAAATATAAGAATTATTTCGCTAACAATAAATTTCGTTCACATTATTCACGAATTTCCCTTTATGTTCCAACTGTAATTTTCTAATAATAATAGTAATATTAGTAATATTAAAAAGTAATGGTAAAGTATGACCGCTTTTACGACGCACTTGTATAAACATGGGCGCGCATGCGTTGAACCTTTGTCATCACAAAGCTGTATGATGATTTTAAAAAACTTTTCTCTATCTTAGCTCCTCGTACAAGAAGAAGAAGGTTTATCTTTCGTTCGTCAGGAGAGAATGGGAGAGAACGCCTAGCTCCAACACCGCCTAGATGGCTCCACACAATCTCCAGCCCACACATAGAAATACATGGCTTCTCAGATGCATTGCAGTTAGCCATGGCTGCATGCATTTATCTCAAAGTTCAAAACTCAAACAAATCAGCTCAGATCCAGCTCTTGTGTGCTAGAATTAAGGTAGCACCATTAAAACCAGTCACTATTTCTAGGCCCGAACTAACTGCTGCTTGGATGCTCTTAAAGCTCGTGAAACATGTTCAATAAGTGCTCGAATTAGCTCAAGCTCCTATCTATCTATGGACTGATTTATCTGTAGCACTAACCTGGATTCTCAATTATCCATCCAAGTGGATAGAATTTGTGCGCAACAGAGTTTTATCTATCTAAGAGCTTAATCCAATCGCTAAACGGCTCTACGTCCCTGGAAAACAAAATCCAGCGGATTGTGCCTCTCGTGGCCTTACTCGAAACCAATAAACTGACTTCAAGCTCTGGTGGAGAGGACCTGAGTAGCTCATAGGCTCATTTTCTTCTTGGCCAGCTTAATAGTTTAAACCTTCAGCTTTTGCTCACAAAGAAGAAAGATCAGGCGTCTTATTGCACGCAGCTAAAGCTCCATCTGAAGAAAATCATCCATTGTGGTTCCTTCTATCACAAGCTCTCACGAATTACTGCTCTTTGTCTACGCTTCGTCGCCTTGCTCAGAGGAAAAACCACCAGCTCGTTAGCTCACAATCCTATAGCTCCACAAAAACAGCTTGATGCTCAGCTCATCCGGGTGAAGATCATCCAAAGACTTCACTTTCCATTTGAATCAAAAGCTCTGCGAGATGGTCTTCAATTACCATCATCGCATTTTGTCTCTAAGCTCGCAGCTTTCGCTGATCAAGAAGTATACTTCGTGTTGGTGGTCGCCTAACAAACTCTGAGCTCGAAGAAGATGGAATCCATCCGATTATACTCCCAGGAGAATCCTACTTTTCACAGCTCGTTATTGATCAAGCTCATCGACGAACGCTCCATGGAGGAACTCAAGTTACTCTCATTCATGTTCGAGAAAAGTTTTGGATCCTAGGAGGAAGAGCTCCTATTTGCTCATTTATCCTGCGATGCGTGATCTGTGCTCGATATCGTGTTCGACGTGCTTAACAGCTCATGGGCCAGCTCCCAGCTGATCGTGTAGTACCGGTTCGACCATTTCACACTATTGGAGTAGACCAGGGTTCGGCATTAATATTTTTTTTTGTAGTATTATAGGGCAAAATTATCAATTACTTCTGTAATGGATAATTTAGAAAAAAAAAATATCAATTATTGAATAATCATTAATATCGAAAATAAAATTATCAATTACAGTATTAATTGATAATTTTATTTTTAAAATTATCAATTGATAATGTAATTTGTAATTTAATGGATCCAATTACAAATTAATAAAGTAATTTGTAATTTCGTAGATCCAATTACAAATTAACGGAGTAATTTGTAATTTTATAGATCAAATTACAAATTACTTTTGTAATTGATAATATTTTTGGTGAAATTACAAATTACAGGAGTAATTTGAAATTTTTTTTGCCAAATTACTAAATACAAAAGTAATTTGTAATTTAATAATTTAAATTTCTAAATTAATAATTAGTAATTTTACTAAGAATTAATTAAAATTTTTATTTATTTTGTGATGAAAGCATCACGTTCTCATAATAAGACAAAAAAAATGTTTTAATATGTATATCAACGATGCAACTTATGGTTCAATAATAAATTATGTGCTTTAAAGTTCACACATATATTTTGACCATAACACATGTGTTTATAACAACTTATTTATGTTTTAATGTTCGTCAAGATGTTTTAACGTTGAATCATACAATTAAACGTTCTAACTTACGTTCTAATGATTAAATATGTGTTCTAACGATCTTTTTTAAGTTCCAATGAACAAAAATATGTTCCAACGTTATATTATGTGTTCTAACGTTTCCACATATGTTCTTATGATGAAATATGTGTTCTAATGAACTTATTTATGTTCAAATGGACGAATATGGGTTCTAATGTTCCAGATCATATTCCAATAAACTAGAATATGTTCCAACGTTATATTATGTATTTTAACGTTTCCACTTATGTTCTTATGATGGAATATGTGTTCTAACGATTTTTTTAAGTTCCAATGGACGAATATGGGTTTTAATGTTCCAGATCATATTATTAATAAACTAGAATATGTTTCAACGTTATATTATGTATTCTAACGTTTCGACTTACGTTCTAATGATTAAATATGTGTTCTTACTCTCTCGTGTACGTTGTGATAATCAGAGATATTCGCTCATGCTGTATAAAAAAGTGAGCTATGCTCGAACTCGAACGCAACTATTCTTTTCTATAGAATTTTTAGATGGATTATTGTAGTAAGTCAAACAGCTCTCCTTGTAGTCGTGAATGGTTAATAAACTTTTAATTAAAGTAGAATAAATGTCATTAAATAGCTTATACTCATGTATGCTTATTGGAAGAGTAGAATTTTACTGAGAAGAACAGAAGTAGAATAGTTTTATCGATTTAGCTATCACTCAAGTCGCTGCTGAACTAGAGTGACTTTTTGAAACGTTACGGTTTTTTTCTTGAGTACAAAACAAAACGTTGACTTCTCAGGCCACCAGATGATTACCTGAGTAGCGTTGTTGGCTATTGCAATCATCTGTAGCGAACCTTACTAGTAGAAGTCAACCTCAGACCATGAAAGTAATGTGAGCTCATGGTAAAGTTATAGGGTGACTATCTAAGTTGCTCGTTAAACTACTGTGGTGTCTATAGTGGAACTTTCTTTTTACCATAAGCTTTAAGAAAAGCAAAAATGAATTAGATCATCTTACCAAAAGTGGATTGTTTAAAATTGCTTGAGTTTTGAGCAAATGTTGGCAGTTGGTCAGCCAATATTCACTAGGAATGCCTTGGTTGTATCTTTGCAGACGATGAATAACTCTCTAGGATGAAATGTTCGTTCCAGGATTACCAAATGTAGACTCCTGATGGTTAAGTTGGAGGGTGATAATACCGAATGCACAAAATCAACACCAAATATTATCAATTGTTGTGACAAAGTACTTTTTCAATTCAATCCATCTACAAACCAATGAATAGCTTGAACGATCAACGAAGACTAACTGCTCAGCGAATAAAAATTTCACTCAACTAGTTTGACAAGGAACTATTCAGATTATTTCTTCTAAATAAAACAGATTGATAAGTTCCACCATGAACGAAAGAACGTCTAATATTTGGAAGAAATTTGACCCGATTATTTATGACTTTCGTCAAGTAGAATTTTAAGTGCCTTTTGGCCTGAGTCACTCATTTTGTTCAAATTATGATGTAGAATATGCAATGGCATATATTGCGAGTTACTTATCGTTGATAAACATATTTTCTGGAATGAAGATTGCTATTTGAGAGAGAGTGACTTCAAATTTATGGATGAATACGTACGATGTAATCAGCCAATAGCCGATGCAATTGATATATTGCAAGGAGAAAAAAAAGCATATTATGGATATTTATTACCTACATTAATTTCAATAGAGAGAAAATTAGTAGTATTGCAGAAAAATAACACTCAATGGTGTAGGCCTTTGATAACGTCCATGCTGAATGGGCTAAAAACTAGATTTAGTAAAGTCTTTAATGTAGAAGAAGAAGGAAAAATCAGTGCAGTTGCTGCAGCAACGCATCCAGCATTTAAATTGAAATGGATTCAGTGTTTGACAAGCTCAGCTCAAAATAATGTCATGATGGCAATAAAAGAAGCACTTCAGAGCACTACAGACAAAACAGTGCAAGACGAAAACCGCGGTGCTGGATTAGACAGCTTCTTTGATTTTTCTTGTGATGATGAAGTACAAAGTGTAGAACCCTTTGGAACGAATGACCAAGAAGCCGATTTTCAAAAATTTTTATCGGAAAGACGAACCGATTTGGAATTATTAAATAAATATCCAAAAATTCGAGAAGTATTTATTAAATTCAATACTCCGTTACCATCTTCTGCTGCGGTTGAAAGATTATTCAGTTATGCAACAATGTATAATTTACCAAAATACAATAAACTGACGGATAATAATTTTGGAATACGAGTACTTATTAAATGCAATTCGTCATCGAATTCAAAGTAAATATTTATTGTCTGCATAGCGACAAAAAAAAATTATTGTCTGCATAGCGACACTAAAAAACTTATTGTCTGCATAGCGACACTAAAAAACTTATTGTCTGCATAGCGACACTAAAAAAAAAAAATTCGAATTCTTCGTTAGATGTAATAACTTTTAAATTATCCATAGGTACACAAGCAGTACGTGTCTTTCCAATCAAGGAAAGTTTACGTGGAACAGGTAGGTAAACATTTTTTTGGCTGTAAAAGTGGCGTCCTCCTCGTGGGTACAGCTGGAAATCTCTTCAATCAATTGTTTAGATTGTGGGAGAGCTAACAGCCACTATTTTTTAATATTGCAGACAAATTTTTTTGTCAAGATAACGAACTTTTTAAATCGCATGCAACCACTTTGATTCTTGCGTATTTATCGGAGTAATCATAGACTACAAACAAAATAGCCCTAGTCTTCGGCCGGGCTGCTCCCTATTTTCATTACTATTCAAGAATTTATGTGTTTATTCATCTTTTAGTAATAAATCACTCCAGTTTATTTGCCGTCTTTCTTGCAAACTTTTGCCATCAAAAATGTGTGTTGAAAAAAACAATAATTATCATTAACAATGTAAAAAAAAAGACATTACTCGAATAATAAGAGCGAGATATAAATGGTCATAATTATATGCAGTATAGACTAGAACTAATGATCATCGACAATCGTATAATAGATGAATATTCGCATAAGATAATCATTAATAAAATTCAGAGTTGCGACGAGTTCAAGCATAGCTCACTTTTTTATACAGCATGAGCGAATATCTCTGATTATCACAACGTACACGAGAGAGTAAGAACACATATTAATCATTAGAACGTAAGTCGAAACGTTAGAACACATAATATAACGTTGGAACATATTTTTGTTCATTGGAACTTAAAAAAAGATCGTTAGAACACATATTCCATCATAAGAACATAAGTGGAAACGTTAGAATACATAATATAACGTTGGAACATATTCTAGTTTATTGGAATATAATCTGGAACATTAGAACCCATATTCGTCCATTTGAACATAAATAAGTTCATAAGAACACATATTTCATCATAAGAACATATGTGGAAACGTTAGAAGACATAATGTAACGTTGAAACATATTCTTGTTCATTAGAACATAATTTAGAACATTTGAACGAATATTGGACGATTAGAACATTAAAAAAAATTCTGAGAATGCATTCTCCATTATTAGAACATAAACCGGAACATTAGAATACATATTCGACTATTCGAACATAAATAAGTTCGTTAGAACATATATTTAATCATTAAAACATAAGTTAGAACGTTTAATTGTATGATTCAACGTTAAAACATCTTGACGAACATTAAAACATAAATAAGTTGTTATAAACACATGTGTTATGGTCAAAATATATGTGTGAACTTTAAAGCACATAATTTATTATTGAACCATAAGTTGCATCGTTGATATACATATTAAAACATTTTTTTTGTCTTATTATGAGAACGTGATGCTTTCATCACAAAATAAATAAAAATTTTAATTAATTCTTAGTAAAATTACTAATTATTAATTTAGAAATTTAAATTATTAAATTACAAATTACTTTTGTATTTAGTAATTTGGCAAAAAAAATTTCAAATTACTCCTGTAATTTGTAATTTCACCAAAAATATTATCAATTACAAAAGTAATTTGTAATTTGATCTATAAAATTACAAATTACTCCGTTAATTTGTAATTGGATCTACGAAATTACAAATTACTTTATTAATTTGTAATTGGATCCATTAAATTACAAATTACATTATCAATTGATAATTTTAAAAATAAAATTATCAATTAATACTGTAATTGATAATTTTATTTTCGATAGGTATACATTACAGAAGTAATTGATAATTTCGTTTTCTGATTAACAATTTCCAGTAATTGAGTAATGTGGTATTGAAAATAAGCTTTTTGACGATCCCTGTCCCCAAACATGTAAATTTTTAAAATTATCATCCGTCCAATACGAAGATAAACAGTCCTGTGAAGAGTAAATCAGGGTTTCCTACATCTCGATATGTTTGTGCAGCACCACACCACGTACGAAGTAATAAATGCAATATTTTTTGATATTAGCGACACAGTTACACTAGTATTATTATCCGATAGAAAAATCAAATTGGGGGGTATATATTGATGATCGAAAATTGTAAAACCGCTGGCCAACGCTGGCAAGAATGCCTCATATGTTCTCTACAGTCATGAAAAATAAATAAGACTACCGTTTATTGATACGGTGCTGAAAGTATACGTTGAACAAATTTTACAAACGAATTAGTCGTCGTTTTTACAGATACAGATAGTAGATATGTCCTTAATTACGGTACAAAATTACGTTCCGAAAATCACATCAAAACATCCATAGGGCTGTACAAAATTGCGCCAATCATAAAATCAAGTGGAATTGACTGATATTATAGACACTAGATTCAACAGTTTCAAAGAATATTTTGACGTTTAAAACTAAAAAAATTACTCAAATATTATGCAGCCAAGATTAAAAATTGAGTTAAATATTTTTCTATAGAAAATATAATTATATATATAACTGTTGAATATAATGTATAATATCAGAAATTCCACTTGATTTATGCTTGGCGCACATTTTTGTACAGCCCTATGGATGTTTTTGGATGTGATATACATTTGTTGAAAAAATGTCAACTTTGAATAACCTAGCTTGTAAGGATAAGAATGATTGTACCGGAACAGAGCCATTGAGAAGTCAGGTGCACAAAAATATATTAAGCCCCGTCTACAGTAGGACATTACCCTGGTAAAACAAACCGATAAAAACTCATAATTTCCGATAGATTCTAATACACGATTTATAAGAATGAATAAGAACGTATCGGGTCTATTGGAAGACCAAAAATGGTCTTATAACTATTCAATAAGAATTGATCAGAATTTATGAGAATAAAAAAACTTTTGGTTGATTTTATAAGTATATGTAAGAATAAATAAGGACTATATTATAAGTTTCGATAAGAAATTGTAAGTAAATAATATTGTTTTTTTTCTAAATAAGTTTTATAAGAATATATCAGAAAAATATTACAAGATGCAATAAGAATCTGTTGGTAAAAGTAATAACTTTTTCTTCTATCTGAGGCTATAAGATTTTTCAAGAACGAATACTATAAGACTGTATAAGAAACAGTAAGCAAATAATTTTTTTGAATTTCGGAATTGATTTATAAGAAACTATTAGACCGTTTCTCATAAGATGCTATAAGAATTCATTAGTTAATGACGCCTTTCAGTATTTCATCTGATTTTATAGGATTCTATGAGAATAAATATCATTAGATTAAATAAGAACTTATAGGTGAATAATTTCTATCAACATATCAACTGTATTCATAAGAAAATATGGGATCGCTTTCTATAAGATGCTTCAAGAACCTATGAGCCCATGACGCCTTTCAGTATTTCATCTGATTTTATAGGATTCTATTAGAATAAATGTCATCAGATTATATAAGAACTTATGGGTAAATAACTTTGATTATCCTATCGACTTTTGCCATACACAGAGAGAATCTTTACACAGAAGTAAAAATATGTTTATATACAAGTGAATTTTGAATTATCATAAGTAACTTATGCAGTACAAGGCAATGTTCTACTTACATTAAACTTAAAATCCACTTGTCTACACATACATTCTTACTTTTCAATTTTAAATTGTGTATTTTTTTTTACCTCCGAGCAGTGGAAAAATTATCTTTGAGCCCAGATCTACAAATACTTAATCCGATTATTAATAACGTGATCAATGCTGTACAACTCTGGAGGATACATTTTACCTAGGGTAATTGGGTTGTATTGAAAATGACATTTTTTTTTACAAGTTATTTTATTATTATTATTGTTATTATAGATTATTATAAATAGAGAATAAATAAGAATTCATAAGCGTAAAAAGATTTTTAACCTATTATATGAGTGTTTATGAAAATGAACAAAAAAAAATTACAAGTTTCAGTAGGAAATCATCGGCAAATAATATTTCCCAATTCAGCAATTACATTTATAAGATACAATGAGAACGAATGTTATATTATTCTATAAGAACTTATTGGTTAATACTTCTTAACGCCTCGACGACTATTCTTGTGAGAATCTATTAGAATATTTGCAATGAGATCTTATAAGAATCTATTGGTAAATAAATTAAGACAGAAAATTATATATGTACGAATACCGTGAGATTTTGTTTTATTTTATTATTATTATCTTAATACATATCTAATCGTTTGTAATTGTCTATTGAACTTCAATTGAATTTGGTTCGAGACATACGTATTCATCGTAGGTATCTTCGTTTATGGAGTCTAATTTTCGTACTCGAATATACACAGCTTTACTTTTTACATCTTCTATAGGCAAGACAGTCGTCTCATCATTCGTCTTTTTTATTTTGAGTATATGATATACATCATCGTATGGTTCTAATAAAAATGTTTTAACACTTAAATATGTTTTATTATGTTCCAAACGAAAGTCCATTATTCTTCCGATCATTTTGTCTCCAAAATGTACAACAGTATTATCTGTTTTCTTCACTTCTGTTTCTACGTAACGTTCAAATAATTTACCCCTATATAAACATCGAGTATATGATACATTGCTTTTATCATGTGATTTTAATTTTGTATTATTTATCAATACTGCTCCATCATCGCTTCTCATAAAGTTAGATGAAACTTCTCTTCTTTTATTAATTACTTCTTTACAAAAGTTCCATGCATTATTGTCTGGTGCTATTGATATGTCATCTAGTAACATATTTCGTCGTAACATTCGATTCGCTATTTGGCTCAAAACACCTTTAGGACCAGTAACATTTTGTTTCATGTGGAAAATATTACTTTCAAAAGGATAGGCAGATGTAACCCAAAGTGGACCATTTTTACGAACACTTTCCGGCATGTGTGAAAGTGAGTGCAAGTTAAAAGTCATGAAAGCTTCGCCATATGCCTTTTGACTATCATCCAAAAAATTTAACAGATCAAGTTCACATTGTAATAATTCATCTTCTGTAATTTTTGTAGATAATAATGTATAAACTGATTTTACTAATAATTTATATGATTTTAATTGTGCTTCTGGTAAAATATCCGTTAAACAAGGTATACTGTAAAATAGCAGCCATGATCACCATTCAGTTGCTTTCCAAGCTCTCTTTTTTGATAACACACGTGGTACCCGATGAATTTCATTTGGTGGTTTAATTTGCAATAATCTATTATTTATTATCTGTTTACCGGTTGCATTAAAGTAATTCATATCCCAATATTCCCATAACTGCCTTGTCACACCTAGAAGAACTCCGTGCATATAATCATGGGGAAAGCCCCAAATACAATCGAATCCAGCCAGTGATGATAGTATACTTGGTCCTTTTACACCTTTCCACGTATATTTGGCATTCTTTTTGGTTGCTGACATTTGTGTCATCATCTTCTGCTTAGTTGTAATGTCCTTCAGGAATTCATCATGAGTTCGTAGATTGATATCTTCCTTCGTTAATACGTATCTTACAGCACGTTCAATGTAGCTACCCTTCATGTAGCACCAGCTACATCCGAAATAACCATTAAATTGAGATCTGTTTTGAAGTATTGGACGAGCAACTGAATCAACCGGAAAACTGAACACTTTAAATAAATAAGTAACAGTGGATTTAGGTCCCACTGCAATCTGTATTCCTTCCTCCATCAAATCTTGAATTTGGTATACGAAATTTCCCAAATATAAATTCATAAAATCAGGAGTTGGTTCTGTTTTCGTATACCAGAGTGCTGCAAGAAATATATACTTGAATCTGAACTCTTTTGGAATTTCGTTGATAATGCATTGGATTGGCCAGAAGCTGTGGCGACCACTCTCAAATTGTGGTGATCCATCTGTGTTAACATTTAAAGTTAGGACTATTTTGTTTTCTTCTTCCATAGATTTGATGTAACTATCGTTAACGTATCTCTCACTATCTTGTATGTCACAGAAGACATTTTTACTTCGATTTTTTTTCTGAATTTTTAAATAATTATCTATCATAACTCGATTGGATTTCTTTTCTAAGAAATTTCGCAATTGATATTTCAGATCAATTGTCATAATGTAATTATTTTCTTTTAGACTTATTGTGTATTCATTGGAACACTTATCACATGTTGCTGCTGTGACTTTCTTTAATTCTGATTTTGGAAGTGATTTAGTTAGTAATACATGACATAAGGTGCAGTAAAAAGAATAAACCATCGTTTTTTCAGGAGGATTGAAATATTTTTTTATGAAGTACTTGGAGATATTTAAATTATTAAAAGCTGGGCCGGCTAATAGTTGTATCATATTGAGTATTACTTGTTGAACCTCATCAGGAAGATTATATTTGACTGTAATAGTTGTCACCATATTTAATACTTCCCAAACTGAAATTTTTGAAGCTTCAAACATTATCCTGTCAAAAAGATTTCTTGAATCTATTTCATCTTCTTTTTTATCTATTACTTGTGGAATTTCTTCATCTTCGCTATCTTCAAAATATTCGTCCGATTCTTCGTCAATTTGCCAATCTATAGAATCTTCCATTTCTAAATTGTCGGTTACATGTTCTTCATAACTTGAAGTATCATCGAGGTTTTCCAGATTATAAGTGTCCGATAAATGGATTGTGCACTGTTCTTCCATGCTATCATCAGCTTCATTGTTACTTGACGTGGCTTCTTGATATTGTTGACCTGAAAGATACAAATTGTTGAAAAATTTTAGCGTAAAATCAAGTTAAGCATAAGTATAAGAGTTTTTGTAATTCAAAACATAATAAATATCTCATCACTGCAAATCCGGGAAAATTCAAATGTTTAGTAATAAAACGCTTAAAGTGTTTAATAATCAAACACCTAAATGTTTACAATGTTGAACGCCATAAAAAAATTATAGCATTTTTGTAAACAGCAAGAAGTGATTGAAATTCGTGTACAAAATTACTATAGTTTGTTTATGGCGTTTAACATTGCAAACACTTTAAATGTTTAGTTTCTAAACACTTGAATTTACAGTGATAGTATTATAAACTTTTTCGATTTCATACAATAAGCTTAATCTTGTCGAAATTATTTACCAATAAGTCCTTATTCAATCTGATAACAATTTTTCTTATAGAATCGTATACAATCGAACGAATAATCAAACGGCGTCATTAACTAATGAATTCTTATAGCATCTTATGAGAAACGGTCTAATAGTTTCTTATAAATCAATTCAGAAATTAAAAAATATTATTTGCTTACTGTTTCTTATACAGTCTTATAGTATTCGTTCTTGAAAAATCTTATAGCCTCAGATAGAAGAAAAAGTTA
>NW_023276424.1:0-31315 GCF_013357705.1 Chelonus insularis
TCGAAGATCCCCTCATCCCTGTCTATTGGTCGAAAGGCTAGGACTAAAAAGAGGAACTTAAAGTCTCTAAGGTTAAGCATATGGTTTACATATTGACACCTTTAAAGAGCAAAATTACATAACAAATAATTTGACTTATCTCTCCTTGCGGAAAGATATTTATTATTCATACTCTTTTAATTTTCCATTAACTCTAAAAATTAATTAATTTTTTTAAATAAATTATTGGTCAATTGAGCTTCAGGAATTTGCAATTCTCGCTTACAGTTGTAAATAGCCAATTTTATTTCATTTTTCAGTTAGAAAATCAATAACGTTCTTTGTGAGAACTTCTTGGAAAGATCGAGAAAGTTACATTCCCTCTATGCAGTGCTAATAAGCCGCACAGAATAATAAACAAGTTTTAGAATTTGATAGCACTTCTTTACGAGTAAAAAGATCTTTATCTAAAAATCGTAAACAGATTTAATCCCTTACGCGTAAACAATTTTAATTCTCGGGCACATAAACAACTTTCTCTTTTCTTATAAACAAATAATTGGCGGCAAGCACCAACTTGTTTTTGTTTAAAATATTTATTTAATAATTATTTATTTAAAATTTCCGCAGCGGCCAAGGAAAACTTCCTTGAGAAAATAAATTAAATAATAAAATATCACGCCGTGCTAACATTTACGCGGGATAGAACCCGCAAACAGCTGAGTCGATTTTTACGTCTTCGCGAAATGCCCAAGAGTGTGTAGAAGGAGACAGTAAATACATTGAATATTGTTTCTTTTAATGTCTTTTTGCATCTGGAGACAGTGAGCAAATAAACACTTGTATCTGTATTGCTCCTCTAAAGTCATTATTGAAAAGAAGAGCTCGTTCTACACATTCTAATTGTAGTTAGATTGAATGTTCTTATTTTTATTTTTATATAAACATACTCTTTCTTATATAAACACACTTTTTCTGTTGGTTATTATTATTTTATTAACTAACATAATTATTTAAATTTTTATGTTCCCTTTTATTTAAACTTAACTGGGTCTTTGTCCCGAAAAAAAATATTAAAATCAAAACTGCCAGTCCGTTAAATTATTGATCTCGCGAAACGTCTGTAATATTTATTCTTTTTCCCTTTCGCGTAAACGATTACTTTGAATCTAATTTCTTTGAAGAAGCTCTGCTCCTGTCGCACTCGTTCAGTCAATCATATATTATGTTCTGAATACAGTTGAGATTGTCAATAGAAATTTTTCGCTCTTTCTTCTGCTGGATTATTTACACCATTTGATTGAATTTAATAACTAAGTTTAATATCTTATTGAAAAAATCGTTCCTTTTCCTTTCTTCAATCTTGATGAGTAAGCGTACAGATAGTACTCGTACAGAGAGCTCCGATGATCTATCTTCAGAAGGAGACAAAGACAACTCTACTTCCGGGAAAGGGTACAAATTACGTCAATCGACGCTCAAAGATTCTTATCCAATTGTAAAAAAATCAACTAAATCTAAAAAATTTGGTCTTAAATCAACTAAAGTGGTCAGATCACCTAACCATCCTTCCATATCAGACCGTGAATCGGTTGAGAGCAGACCGTAAGCCGGTTGGCTTATGGGTCTAATATTAATAACATAGAACAATTACATACATATGCTCGAAGATTGGATAGTGATCCAGATCTGAGCAAGAATCAAATTAGTAACGACCAACGTAAACATCATGATAACCTTGAAAAAAAGCCTTACAAGCCCGCGCTTAAGGCTATAACACGCACAAATAGAGATACATTAGGTACGGATGATGAAGGCGCGCAGGCTCTTCAAGTATGCGCTGCCCAAGAGAAACGCGTAACATTCGCGGAAAATAAAAATGACATAAGTAATGCCGCGAGTGCATTTGCTAAAGTATTAGAGCCGAGTATAACAACTTTTAAAGAGTCCTTAATGGTATTCGTGAACAAACAGGACGCGAATAATTAAAAAATAGACAAACTCACGTCTACAATATCAGATCTAGTCAATAAAATTAAATTAACCGATACTCTAATTAATAAGGAGCCGGTATGTTATAACTGTAATGGTAAGAGGCATTACGCAAATAAATGTTCGAATCCCCCCTCACCAAAATCTAAAGGTACATCAACGCCACCGCGTTTTTCAAAAAACTAGATGGGCTGATCCCGGAGAGCGTAACTCCAGGGGTCAGTAAGGTAAGTACGCAACCTCAAGAGACAGATCGCACCATCGATCTTATCGATATTATTATCATGTCAGCTGATGAAATGAAATCTGGTATAAATAGGTTGAATAAAGAATTGGATAAGGTAGAAAAGGACGTCGATATCGACAATAAAAACACTACTTGTAATCACACCTCTCCATTAAATCCTTTAAATTTGAACGATAAATTTGATTCATTAGCAAAAAATGATCTTGTCGAATTTTCTCAGGTAAATACAAATCCTATTCCAAATTCTGATAAATATAAAAATAATGATCCTAAAAACACCTTGAAAACAATTGATGACATTCTTTACACAGAAAAAAGTACATACGATTACCCGGTAGAGTAAGTAGACTCTTAAGGTCATTCAAGCACAATGGGAATCTCTGGTCCGTCTGTGAATAAAATTTCTCAACAAAATTCAACATTGAATTGTGAAAAAAATTTAGATGTATTTCACGACCCATTTAGGGAGTTAAAACAGATGTTGAGAGGCACTGCTTCGACAGTCCAAGTAAACTCTCTTTCAACGTCAACATCACATTCCGATCGTATCGAGTCTTGGTTGGAAAAATATTTTGATCATCCAGATGATGTCATCCTTTCTTGTTTAGATAATCTCATTGAAAATTTGTCGTTCCTTGATGAAAACCCGATGGAAGAGATTCCCCGGGATAGTGTAGAATCATTTGTTTCATCGAACTTCAATGTTTGTAAAATATCTGTTGCTCCAGCCAATGTAAATGTGACTGCAACAGGTGAAAAGTCTCGCTTTGACCTTGCAGCTTTGTTTTTGGTAGAATTGAACGGTGTCGCTCATTTTCTTTGGCTTCTCGTCGTCGAAAATTTATCTGAGGAAATGATTTTGGGCGTGGATTTCTGTAAAATGGCCAAAATCAAAATGGACTACGAGAAGATGTAGTGGACTATGCCAGGGTATGTTCCCTTCAAATTTTTTAAGTGAGAAGTTGCATCATTGTTCGATCCTAGGGAAAATCCTCTCATTTCTCGTAGTACTCAAGAACACCAGAATCCACGACCTGAGGCTAAAGCAACAATTAAAGTCACTAAAAAATCTCGTAATCGAGATGTTCTTCGTGTTTCAATAAGAAATAAGGGAACAGATGCATATCAACTATTAGAGTGGAATAGTCGTACAGCCACGGGATTCTGTCGCTTGGTCCTTCATAAGATACATATAATTCCTGGTGTGAGCCCATTCCGTCAAAAACCTAGGAAATTGTCTGAGGTAAAAATCAAGGCCCTTCACGAGCTTATTGATCAGCTTATAGAACTCGGTTACATCACCAGGACTGACAGTATTTGATCTAGTGAACCACTCTTAGTAGCTAAAAAGGATGGATCTTGGCGATTATGCATAGATTATCGCAGCTTAAACGCTCGAACTTTCAAATCTGGTTATCCGTTACCTAATATGCTGAGAATCCTGCAAAAAATTGGTCGTCCTAATTTCATATCCACTGTTGATATTTCAAAAAACGCCTTTCATCACATCGAGATTGAGCCTGATGATAGGAAGTACACAGCTTTCCATGTTGAAGGAAGAGGACAGTTCGAGTGGGTCAGAATGCCTTTCGGGCTGACTGGTGCCCCCTCTACTTACTGTCGCCTCGCTGACATCACGCGAGAAAAGATTAGGGATAGACTGTGTCTCACTCATCCGCATCTGTCGATCGAACAGCACATCTTTGTCTACCTCGACGATTAGGTTGTTGTCAGTGAAAACAAAGAGGATCACGACATTCTTCTAGAAACATTGTTGACTGTTTTAACTGAACTTGGTTTTAAATTAAATCGCGAGAAATGTAAACTTTACTGTAACAGGATAGAATATTTAGGTTTTGTAGTAGATAATGGTGATATCCATGTGAGTAAAGAACTTATTGCACCCATCTTGGATTACCCAGTTCCCAAAGACAAAACGCAATTGCGTAGGTTCATTGGCTTTGTGAACTGGTATCATCGTCATCTCAAGGACATTGGTACTACTATGGCTCCGCTTCATAAATTAACAAGTCCTAAAGCTAAATGGTACTGGACGGAAGAGGCGCAAGAGGCGTTTCTCAAAACTTGGAGGCGTTGGCAAATGCCCCCAATTTATACCCGGCAGACTCTTCATTGCCGTTTCGCCTCTACACTGACGAAAGTGATGTGGGAATAGGCGCGATTCTAGTCTAATACGATGAGAAAGAGGATAGAGAATATTTAAACTGCTGTATCTTGAGACAATTAGCGGACAAAGAAGTGTTTGGCTGTCATATGGGCGGTTACTAAACTGCGCCATTTTGTTGAGGGCAGGCCCGTCACAGTGTATACCGATTATTCTGCTTTGATACACTTGACCACCGCGTCAGATCTCAAAGGTCGTCTGTCCCGATGGGCAGTCTTGCTACCAGCCTTCGATCTTAAGTTTGTTCATTGTCGTGGCACTCGCAATGAGGCGCCAGATGCTTTGTCTCGTGTTTTCGACGGAAACCTTCATCCAGACCCTCCCAATCCTCCTAGGGCGTATGAAGACATGCGTGAATATTCCTTCAATCTTACCTCTGTTACACTCCCTCTTGAAATAGCAAGGGCGAGAAATGTTACAGTTGCCCAGATCACTACAAGATCAAAGGCCAAGAACAAGAACTTCACTTCCAGTTCACAAGACTCTTCCAAAGCAACACCATCATCAGATAATTCCTCCAAGAACTCTTCTCAAACCATTTTTCCAAGTAATACTCATAATTACTATAATTAAACTAACATTTATAGTCATGACTATTAATGTGCACGATTATTTCATGATGACTGAAGAAGTAAGTTTAAATTATTATTATTATTATTATTTCAATTCAGGTTCGAAAATGTTTTAGTGGGGATAGTCTATTGTTGTAGGGACTATCTAAAAGAGTATTTAATGATGAACTTTCTAAATTAATTTAGATGTTGAATCTCTATTTGAAAAAAAAAACTACTCTATCGATAATTGCTCGGATGGTATCAAAGTTTTTGTTGGACCAGGCATTAATGACGCCGAGTGTACGTACGTATGTGCGTTCGGAATTATTTTTCACCTCGATTATCTCGAGAAAAAAAAATGATATCGACGTGGAACCAACTGCATTCGACACGTAATTGCGCAACTTAGAACTGATTAGGTTTTCAACAAAATCGGTCTAGTAGTTTTCATGCAGAATCAAAAAAGTGGCAAAAATGGAAAACGACCTGAATTTTGCAATTTATAAATTATACCATTCTTTAGACAAAATTTCAAAATCTTTAAAAAAATATTGAATGATAAGAATACTTGTATTAAAATATAATGACAATATTTCATCGAAAAAAAAAAAATTTTAAAAAACAAAATCAGCCATGAAAGAATCTTAAACCGTATGACATAAATGAAACCATACTTTTTTTGTGTATAACAATGAAATTTGTTGTAAATAATGAAAAAAAGGATCTATGAGGTGTATTTGAATTCTTATCAAATGAATAAAAACACATTTATTTCGTTTATAAAAATTCCATTTTGTTATAAAGAATGAACACGAATTCTATTCGAGGTGTTTTTTCATTTTTTCCACTGGGAAGATGGTCGTGTGGACCTTTCGGGTCGCACCCAGACCACTGCAGAGCACTGATATTTTTTTAAACGGGTATTTAACATCATCTATTTCCATTTCTTTATTTTTATGATCAATTTTAACCCCAATTTAACAAGTTTATTTTCATCAATTGTTGTGGGATCATTTACATAGCAATATTCAACTAAGCTCCTGAATCTATCATTATAATTACATCTTCATTTTTATTTGTTTTGCCTACAATATTGTACGGTAGATCGTCTAAATTTTCTAATTTCACGCTCATGATTAGTATTCGTTTCCGGTTTCCTTCTCGAAGTTAATGTCACTGGACGCTTCTGAAGTGCCTCTGACCCCGCGCCCATCTGACGAGACACGTTTTAGCAATATGACCATTTTTCTCACAAATTTGACATTTTACGTTTGATGAAACTTTATTTGGATTTTTAAAGCAATTTTCAGCAGTATTTCCAGTTTTATTACAAAGCTGACAATTTTCTTTTGAATCATTATTATCTTTTTATCTTTATCTTTATCGTTATTTAGTTTATTAGCTACAAATTGAACAGGTTTATTTTTATCTTCATTTTTATTTTCTATAATTTTTGTACTTTTTGGGTCGTTATCAATTTCTTTGCGCGCAATTAATCGTCTTTCTATTTCTATTGCCTTTTCTAAGGACTCATTGACGTTGTCACATCGAGACATTCGTTGATCTATTTCATTTCTTGAATTTTGAACAAAACATTGAGCTACGGTTCCATCAGATTATCTTTATAGATGTAAATTTCATTCTCAGTAGCAGTCGGATTAATTGATTTAAAACATTCTACTATTTTTTTTGCTTTTTTTCGTAATCTATTAACAAAGTCTACAACTAGTTCATCATCTTTCTAAAACATTCTTTGTAGTTCACCTTGCAACTGGAAAAGTGTTTTAGAAGATACGGAAACTTTTTAAAGGTCTTTTATGCTATTTTATTTAATGCATCTTTAACTGAAAGAGATAATTTACTACCAAAAACTAATTCAGTGAGATTTGATTCTACTTGCTCTGGTAACATACATATTGCTTCCTTACAACAATTTGAAAAATCAATTAATTTTTCTGGTTTGCCCGTAAATATGGGAATTCATATTAACGCGTCTTTGAGAGATGTATTTTGATTGTCAGACATTTTCTTTTGTTCCGCCATATTTGTCATAATAAATCCGTCCTTTTTATTATTATCACATGATCCAGAACTATCAGACATACAAAATATTTCTCCATAGAAGATCACTGCAATCCCGGACGAGCCTCCAAAAATTGTTATGCAATTTTGCTCTTCAAAGGAGTCAATTGGGAAACAATATGCTTAACCTTAGAGACTTTAAGTTTCTCTTTTTAGTCCTAGCCTTTCGATCAATAGACAGGGATGGAAAGATCTTTGATAGAGAGAGTGAAACTGTGTAATTTATATAAATATCAGTGCTCCGCAGTGGTCTGGGTGCGACCCGAGAGGTCCACACGACCAACTTCCCAATGGAAAGAATAAAAAAAAACCATGTTTTGTTGTTATAATGATAATTATTATTATTAATTACGCGTTGGAAAAATTTAAACATATTGCATAGATCCTTCTTTTAAATTATTTATAACAAATTGATTATTTACAACAAATGCAATTGTTATAAACGAAGCGAGTATGTTTTTATTCATTTGACATGGTTGAATACGTTATTTCAGTAAAAAAAAAAATTTCTCGTTAGAAGTACTCAAATATATTGCATAGATCGCGATTTTCAGTGTTTATAACAAATTTAATTGTTAAAAACAAAAAAAGTATGTTCTTATTCATGTCATACAGTCAGTAACTTTTTTCAGTAAAGAAAAAAATTACGCGTTGGAAGTACTCAAACGTATAGCATGGATACCTATTTTTATTGTTTATAACAACATAAAATTTTTTATTTAATTATCATCATGATCAATAATCATCTGTTATTAACAATGCTCAATTGTTAAAGACACAATTTTATATGATTAACAATTATTATTGACTATTGTAGCGTCTTCAATGCTATTTTCTCAATCCTTACACGAGTTTAAAATTCTTTCATAGCTGATTTTGTTTTTTAAAAATTTTTTTTTCGATGAAATATTGTCATTATATTTCCATACAAGTATTCCAATCATTTAATATTCATATTTCTGCAATGATCTTGAAATTTTGTCTAAAAAATGGTATAATTTATAAATTGCAAAATTCAGGTAATTTCCTTTTTTCCAGTTTTTTGATTCTGCCAAAAAAATGGCTCTACTGATTTTCCTGAAAACTTTTTCAGTTCTAAGTTACGTAATTACGCGTCGAATGCAATTGGTCCCACATCGATATCATTTTTTGTTTTCGAGATAATCGAGGCGAAAAATAATTCCGAACGTACGTACGCACATATGCACATACGCACATACGTACATACACACACACAGACGTCCACTGGAAAACGGTTGTATTGGATTCGCGGGACCTTAAAACGTGGAGATATGTCAAAATTAGCAATTCGCAAAATCGGACCCATTACTATAACTTCCCACTGGGAAGTTAACAATACCAAAATTTTATTGGATGAAAATTATTGAAAAATTATAACAACAATTTAAACGTTACCAACAGATAATTTCTTTTTCTCTGGTCGAGATGAATCAAAATCAATAGGTCCTTAGTTGATGCTCCAGTCAGCGCTATTATTCACTTTAACTCGCGAATTAATTTAAATATCAATTCAAAAATAATTCGACGATCAAATACTTTATACAATAATTTATAAACTTTGAAATGTTATCTATACAATTCAAGTTCTATACAATCAACAAAGTTCAAGACAGATATGACTTATGATTTTAAGAGATGTTCCACGACGATCTTATTTCGAGCTTACTTTTCCGACAGTTGACTAACGCATTAAACCTCATATATTGTAAAATATATGTGTGTCCATCTATAGATGGATTGACTAATGACAGCTTGTTAGTTAACGACGATCGTTTGACGATTAGATTGTTTATAGCAACGTAGGGAGAGTTTGTTTATCTCCAGTTTAGGACTGAGACTAGCTAACTTTTGAAGTCTTGTCTTTGATTCTGTATTTGAATCTGTCATTTTTAATAAACTAACTTTTAATATTAGTCATTCTCATTCTATTACTTTACAATATTATCAGCTTTTCAATAAAATATGCCTAACCTGATTTTCCGTAATTTTTTCTACATGGTCCTTGTTCGAGGAGGTACATGTTTCCTCATACAGCTATGATAATTGTACTGTCGATTTATCTTCTTTTGATTATTTTATATGAAAATTCAACGCTGACACTATCACCAAAATTCATTTTGAAGAATAAGGTTCTTCCTCAATATGATCCAAAACCAAGGTTACGTTCTCGATCAAGATCTCATCACTGCTCTCAAGATAGAAGCTTTGGATTATCTCATAGATCTTCAAGAGAGCATAACAGCCATCGTCACCCAAAATCCCATCGATCTCGAAAACCTCATCGTTCTTTATCGTCTCGACCATTTCGTACACGTGATCGTTCTGTCCTGCCTCGTCGGTCTCGAACTCGTCAACGTTCTCCACTGTCCCACCGATCTCAACTACCTCATCATCTTCAAACGTCCGATGGGTCTCTATGACGCTCCGAATCTTCTTATCATTCACAATCCTTAGAAGCTGATAATAATGTAATGGCAATATTCAAATATTGAAAAATTATCAACAACTATCAAATGAATAACCTACGTAATTTGAATTACATAATTAAAAGTCTACAATTAGTCACGTTATTTACTTTGGTATTCAAAATTAACTCTAAGACGTTGTAACACTTGATGCAGAATTAATAATTCAATTTTTGGTTCACTTAATTTGTGTGTTTCAATTGAAACCGTTATTAAATATCTTAGTACATTTAGTAATTAACAAATTTAATAATTTCCTTCATTTTCCTTAAGAATAATCATCTTACGAACATGTCTGATGAGACAGTTAATCAAAGGCACGGTAGACAACACACAAAAACTGTTGTTTTGATCGTTTCAAATGCCGGAAGAAGGTTGCAGGTATCATCTGTAATAGTATTTCACGTATGACAATATTTCTTTCTGATGTGCAGAACATTTCGTTGGATAATTTTAATTTTATTCGTTTGTATTCATGAACGTCAACCAGATTTTTGTAAAGCAAGATATATTTCTATTGTTAAAGATGGTTCAATATATAATCAATTTAGTAGGTCTTGTAATATGATAGTTAATGATGACGTTGATAATATCAGCTCACGTTGTCAGTCCATTGTCCGTTGATTTTTAGTGCTAATGATAATTTTCGTCACATTTTTGATGCGTAAAATCTCGTTGTCAGCCTTATTTCAGCCGTATTATGATTGATTCGTCTTTAGTTGATGCTCCAGTTAGCGCAGTATTCACTGTTACGTAAATCTAGAGTAGCGGTAGATACTCGGCGCCACGTCACCTGTACATTCTGCCCCCCATCAAACTAGCGCGCTCTCGTGGCTCATATTCACAGTGCCGAGTAACATCCTACTCTATACTGGAAAGTTCGCACGTGATCTCACTCTAAATGAGTTTTTATTAAATCTTATATTAAAATTCGAATCTTTGTAATGTTCTCTATTGATAGCAGATTACCGGATATAATTCTTAAAAATTTGGCCACGTCTTGTGACATTTGTTTTAACTAGCTACTTTTCCAAATTGAGTCTAAATTGATTGCACGAAAAATTTATCATAAATTTTTATCTACAAAATTACTTTTTGGATCATTTATAAAAAATTCGAAAAAGGATTTCCTTGCACAATTTATTGAAATAAAAAAAAAGACATGAGATTATAGATGACATAGCACTCAACTCAATTTCAAACTTCTTTGGCGTTTAAAATTTTTCTAAATAATTATTTAAAAATGAGAATTTAATTATTTGCAGAGTCATCTGAGACGCGTGCATGGCGCAAAGTTTTACATTTATCCGATGATGGCAGTTTGAGTGGGATACTCTTGAAGGAAAATTCTGAATAAGATTTATGCTATCAAGTGTTGATTAATATTTTCATCGAACATTCAATCTACAATTTCTCACGCACACTTATGTGATTTTTTCATTAAACAATTGATAAGAACAATTGTATGGATTTGCGATTATGGCAAGTCAAACTTGGTGCAATTTTATGATTTCAAACATTTTTTGCATGTAGAACAATTTGAAAATATCGGATTCCAAACAACAGTGATGTGGCGCCGTTTTTCTACAGATATCGAACGATATCTGTTTTTGGTGGATTATTTAAATATCAATTTAAAAATAATTCGACAATCAAATACTTTATACAATAATTTACAAACTTTGAAATGTTATCTACACAATGTTCAAAACAGATATGACTTATGATTTCAAGAGATGTTCCACGATGATCTCATCTCGAGCTTACTTTTCCGACAATTGACTGACGCATTAAACCTTATATATTTATTTAGTCAAATGTGACATAATGAGAAGTCTCTTGCTTCAGGCGCACACAAATCCTTCGCATGGTCTTTTCTTTTTTTGGAAAGCTAACGCTCTTCTTACGTCACGTACTCTTTTTTTAAAATTTTATTGCTTTTCGCCACATGGGTTTTCCGAAAGCTATAATATGTCTAAAAGATGGTTTCCGAAATCCCTTCTATTTCAACGGAATCTTAAGAAAACTCGAAGAAAAATAACTTAAGTAACAATCGTTAACCTCAATCCTTACGTTTTATTGCTATTCATTTTTAGCTTCTCTTACAATATTTTTTAAATTATTATTTGAAAAAATTAAAATACATTCAGATATTACACCCCCCGTGTTAGGACGGGAGTACGAGTGACAAAATTTGGTCGAGTACAGTAAGATTAGTCACACTTAATTCATATATGGCTAGTTATCTAATCCTATCAACACAATAAATCGTCGAAATATTAAAGAAAAAAATAGCCGTTCGGCTCAAAATAATTATCAAAAGTATTAATAATAATCGTTAAGTATTAAACTTAATGGAAGGCTAAAATTTATTTAAAAGAAGAGTTCTTGCGACTAGCAAACTGTTGAGAATAGTCATCGTGACTGTGCAGCGCGCTATTGTGTTCACTGAGTCATAAAAAATAATTCTAAGTCTAATATTATTTCAAAGCTGATTTAACACTCATATAACAATGTAATTCAGCGTTCAATTAACTCCCTCAAATGTTTAAAGATTTTCTTTTTCGAAACTAAGAAATTTTCTCTTTTCTCACAGTTCCGTCAAGTATCATAAATTTTACTTAACAAAAGTAAGTTGTTAAAAGTTTTTTCACTCTTGGAAAATTTGAATGTTAGCTATCGGAATGCTACGTTATACTACTGACGATTATCGTTGAATGTTTGATGTTTATGTAGAGTGCGGTTATAATGGTTCAGAAGCAGCTAGGCAATACGCAATTGCCTATCTTAATGAGAACCATCCCACGTCTAAAACTATTTTACTAGCTGCGAATCGGTTCTCATCAACAGGCAGTGTCGCCATGGACCAATCTGAAATCGAAGGTCTTCTGCCCAGCAGAAATCACACTAGGAGAGATGACAACGTTCTATCAATGGTTTCAGAGAATCCGTAGATTAGTGTTCGTACAATGGCAATAGAAATCGAAGTCTTATCATCAACAGTTTGACAAGTTTTGAAAAAAGCCAAAATGCATTCATTTAAAAGATTGCAGGTTCATAAATTACTACCAACAGATCGTATCCACAGATTGGATTTCTGTCATTGATGCCTACAGCAAAAACGAGAGACGCCAGGATTTGTTCACAACATTATTTACACTGACGAATGCAATTTCAATAATCGGGGATGATATAATTATCGCAACATCGATTTCTGGGCACATGAAAATCCTCACGCTACAGATAATCGATGCAGTGTTCAGCATAGATTTTCTCTCAATTTGTGAACTGGACGCTGCAATAACAAAATCGTCAGTTTTATATTTTATTAATAGACGTATTTACAGTTAGAACAAGAAATATTCCATTCAATTTCACGTGCAATTAAAAGCTAGTTGAATCTGATGAAATAGATTGGTCCCCACGAATTCGAAAGACCATTGACAGTCGAAAATTACACAGAATTACTCAAGAATGATTTGCCAACGCTGTGTATTAACTCGGGAATAACATTTGATAAGATATCGTTTCATCAAGATGGAGCACCAGCTTATACGAGTAGGACAGTGATGAACTTCTTGAGGGTGACATTCTCGAATTGAATTATCAGCAAAGGAGCATCTATAGCATGGCCACCTAGATCACCTGATTTAGATCCATTAGATTATTTCTAGTGGGGTCACATTAAAAAAGATGTGTATAAAACGGCACCGGCGACTAAAGAAGATACTATGGAGAGGATCAACTCAGCGATAGCAGTAACGCCACATGAAATATTCCACAGAGCTATATGTAACGCAATTATGTCACGTCAATTGTTTACAATGAATGAGAGATTTCTTCGTCGTGTATTGATTCCTTCTGTTCATTATTGCATTAACCAGTCAAATAGCATCTACGCGGATGGAGTCACGGGAATAAACTAGTATTATTATTAATTCTGTACTTGACATAGCACTACCTTTTACAGTTCAGTCACTTTTCATTCCTTAGTAATGACAAACAAACGAGTTTTGAATTTCTGAACGTACGAATGTCATGTTTGTTGTATTTTTCCCTTCTTGGTGTTAATAATTTTTTTATTTATTAAAATATTCAATTTTTCTTAACGCTTTTTGGTTAAAAAATGTTATAACTTATCACATACTTCATAGTAATAGAGAAAGATGTTTTTTAATGTCTAAAAAGTGAATGAAATGACGTATATTTTGTTGACGGCTTACTATGGTTTGAACTGATATGGCAACGTCGCTAAGTTACTCATGGTGGAAGAAAACATTCTCTGTTCCTCTTTTTCTCACAACATGTCACTTATGACTCTTTTACTCAAAATTCCAACAGTTGAATAAGCGCTACTACATTGTATCATTTATTTAAATAATTCTTTAAAGTTTTTCAATATATTAGTATCACAATAATTTTACTGACACAACATCTTTTAAATATATAAGTAGAGTAGTATTTTTAAAAAATAATTGAACGAACTTTATAGAATAGAAAAACGTGCAGTTTCTTTGGACACATTGTATAGAAATATTATGGATTTTCTTTTTGGAGAAACTAAACAATACTAGTCAGAATTTTTTCACTTTTAGTAACAAAAACTTTTCTATTAGAATCTACTTTCGACAGCAGATTTATTATTGATACTGGTCCTTCTTTAGTATATAGATCTTTTAGTTTGTTATAAGCTATTCCAGCTTGAGCTATTTTTTTTCTCATGCCCCCAGAAATGACATCTTGCAGAGGCACCAATTTTTTTTCTATCAATTTATCTTTTTTCAATTTCATCATAAAAAATAACTGATCTTTGAATGACGTAGCTTCTGGAAAAAGTTACTCTTTCGGAATATATGGAGAACTTAATTGTTCTAAGACATCTACATCATATACATATAGCTTTATGAAATTGACTTATATAATTGTCATTTTTTAGAAGTAAATCATTAATTAATGTCACTAATTTGAATTGCTTCGGTCCCTTGCGAGTGGGAAATTTTTTTCGAAGAATAGATAATGAGTCAGAAAATCCAACAATTACATTCTTAAATTCTTTGATTTCTGAATATTTAAGGATTGCCTGAACCAAGAAACGACTATCAAAAATGACGTTATGAGCAACTAGTAAACTTGGTAAAGGTAGACCATCCAAGAATTCTTTAAAACCGAGTAAAGCTTTTCTGATAGAAATAGACTTCACTTTTTTGTTTTGCAAAAATAATTCTCCGCTCACATTTGTTAAACTCTTTGCAATTGATGCAGCATCTGTAATAGGTTGAGTAGAATTGATATACACAAAAAATGTCCTTGACCTTTAGCAGCAATTTGCAAAATTTCAGCAGACTGTGAGAAGCCGGAGTCAAACTCTTTAACAATGGTTGCTTCATCAATATATGTTTGTTTATCAAGATGCATAGCAGAATTAGGTTCATATAAAGTGCCTCCATTTTTTTCAGTTTTTTTTCTTAAGTTTTTATTTCCTTGTTTCAAAAGTGCTCTCTTTGCTTTTGTAGTTAGTAAATTGCCTCTTTCAGCTCGCTTGGCCCTTATTTTATTCTGTTTGATTGCAAAACTGGAAGTATGTTTCCCCGGAGTAACCTTCAAAATTTCCTTTACTCGTGAGATGTACTTATCACCCACATTTTTAACGCATACTGAACTGGCAACACGATAATCACTGGCTTCACTGAAAGAACGACAATCTTTTTTGGGATCTTTGTGTGCCACTATGTTGTGGAAACTTTCATTAATTTAAGAAGATGCAGCAAAAGAAAATGGAGATGCATTACTCGCATACTTTCTAAAAATTCCAGATAATTTATCAAACAATTCTAAATCTTTTAATAATATTGTTTGTGATTTCTCAAAACTATCATCTAAATCTCGATGAAACCAGCTGCCACAGTTTTAATGTTTACCATAAATATGGTTAGGAATGCTCCGGAGTGCAGCTGCCAACATTGTTGTCTTGCCTTTATTATGTGTTACAGCGTATCAAAAAAATTTTTTTAAATGAGGAATTACCTTTGTTTTAGCCATTTCTAAATATTCATTTTTTAAAGCATATAAGTCACTAATAAAGTTCTTTCAGAGATGATTGTAATCAGCTAATTTTATGATACTTAGAGCAACCTCAACGTGCAGCTGCAATTGTACTGCTATCTTCATCAGCAACTAGAACTTGTGAATAGTTCTCTTTTAAAATTTTACTGTTGTTTATAAGTTCAGCCTCCATATCGGCTTCCATGGCTTTCGCACTTCCTCTAAAGTTCTTCCGAGTTAGTGGTAAGGTGCGAGGCAAGATAGCCTGATATTTCTCCTCTATCGTTATTTCAGCATGTTCCATTCTACCTCCAACTGTCAGAACACCTTCAAGATCAATGAAAGGAGTTAGTTTGCATAGATGATTGGAACTAGGTAGAACATTGTCTTTTCTCAGTATGCTCAACTCCTCAGCAAAGAACAACCCTTAAGTTGTCTTAATCAGAACTCTCTTAGCAGCTTCCAGGTCACTCGTAGATAGTCGGGTGGTTAAAGATGACTGTGGTTTTCTCTTGAAGCATAGAATAGCTCAAAGGCATGTGGCAGTTATTTTCAAGATTGGCAGTAGTCTCGATCTCTTCTCCAGTGACTCGCAGAAAAGATTTTCCTCAAATTTTCTCACAGAAAAACATTGGCCTGGTCTCTCCTCAAGATTCACACTCAAGATAGATGGTAATTTGAATGTTGGCCACTCCTCAGATGATGTTAATAACCACGATGGCCCATGCCACCATAGCGTGTGATCTCTTAACTTCTCTGGTGATAATCCTCTCGATGCACAGTAAGCTGGGTTTTGTTTTCCCGCGACATAATGCTAGGTAGCGTTTGGTTGTAGCTCTTAAACTCGATGTACTCTATTTTTCATGTAATCCTTCCATCTTGAAGGAGGGCTCTTGATCTATGTTAAAGTAACTGAAGAGTCAGTCCATAGATGTGTGGGTACGTCAGTTATCTCTGAAGTTCTCTTCACGTAGCTGATAAGTTTAGTGAGTAAAACTACAGCATTTAACTCGAGTCTCGGTATAGTTGTTGGTTTCAAGGGAGCTCCTTGAGACTTAGCACAGACAATAGTAGATGAGCACTCTCCAGACTCGTTAATAACCTTCAGGAATACCACAGCAGCCATCGCAAGTTGCGAGGCATCAGAAAAGACAGATGATGACAACAAAAGATTTAACCATCGAGGAATGCTAATGATGTTGACTTAGGAAAGATCTTCTCTGAATTTATTCCATTTCTGACTTAACTCAGTAGATAACGGCTCATCCCAACTAACTTTCTCCATCCAGAGCTCTTACATGATTATTTTGGCTTTTACTAGCACAGAAACTAGAAACCCCAGAGGATCAAATAGGCGGGCCATCTCAGATAGAACAATTCTCTTGGTAACTTGGTTAGACGATGACTCAGAATGTTTGAATTGAAACTGGTCAGTTATGGAATTCCATGAAAGACTGAGAACTTTTACTGAATTCACCTTCTCTTGAATCTCAATCTCAGATGATTGACTCTCAGGATCTATTGTAGCTAGTACCTCAGAAGAATTGCTTGTCCATTTCGCAAAGGGGAAGCCTCCAGCTGCACATAACGATCTTAATTGATTAGCAGAAGAAATGGCTTCCGCAATTGTCTCTCCTCCTCCATATATATCATCCACGCAGCGGCCCTTGAGAATAGGCTCGACAGCTAGTGGAAATTTCTCACCCTCATCCTCTGCTAGTTGTAACAGAACTCTCACAGCAAGGTAAGGAGCACTATTAGTGCCATAAGTCACTCTACTAAGCTGGTAGGGAACCATTCTTTTCTCATCATCTATCCACATAATTCGTTGGAGATCCCAGTCTTCAGGGTAAACCTTAATCTGACGGAACATCTTTGTAATGTCTGTTGCGAATACAACTCGATGTCTTCTGACTCAAAGTAACACATTTGATAGATCTGATTGGATTTTTGGACCAATGTGAAGAAGGTCGTTCAACGAGGTACCAGATGTAGTGTTACTGGACCCGTTGAACACAACTTGTAGCTTTGTTGTAGTACTCTGCTCTCTCAGAACTCCATGATGGGGAAGATAGTAGATTGGTGACTCAGAAGCTGTAGTAGGAGCTTTTCTCATGTGGTCTAGATCATCGTATACCTTCATAAAGTCAGAGTGAAGTTGACTATACTCTGGGTTACTGTCTAGACGTGTCAACACACTTCATAGGTACCTCTTAGCTTTAGTAGATGACTCACCAAGGTGAGTAGGTGATGCTCTCAGTGGTAACTGTACAATATATCGACTAGTCTCATCTCTAGAGTGTGTTCTCTTGAAGTGGTTTTCACATTGTTGCTCTTGAGGACTTAATTTCGATGCTTTTAACTTACTAATTTTTTCTGGAGCCCAGAATTTGCTTTTTAGAGAATGCAACTCTTCATCAGATGTTGAATGATGACAGTGATATATATCTCCGTTATGTTTTAGTTGTGCAAAACCGTAGGCTATACAACTAAAAATAGTTGATTGAGCAATAAGAGTTCCGCTATCTCCTCTGATAACTCCAGATATCATGATCTCACTCACGGGAATAGCACCAAGCAGAATGTCAATCGGTTGTGAAGTCTTGTATGCTAGATCAGCAAAGTTTGGACTATCTAGATAGGGCCAGCTGGCTATCTCAAGATTCTCGGTAGGAAGTTGAGAGGTGAGTTCAGTAACAACGAAAGCTTGCGTAAGTATAGACAGCTCAGAATATCTTGATTGGAGTTTTAGTAGACAGACTCCTTTGGTAATTCAACTAGAAGAGTTTCCAATGCTCTTCAGAGGGATACTCGATTGTTGTTTCGACACTTTCAATAATTTCAAGAATTTCTCTGAGACGAAGGATAGCTCAGAACCAGGATCAAACAATACTCATGCTTCTACAGGCTTTCTTTGAGAAGAAAAACTAGTACTCTGCCTGTAGCAAGTAGGACAGAGGGTTTCTTGATCTCCCCTCTCTTTTCTCGACGTTCAGATAATAGATAAGCGTGTTGGGTAGTTGGTGTTGCAGTATGCAGGTCTCTCTCGACGATAGATAAAGCTTTTTCGGAAGATTTACTTGATGCTCTCGACTCTGATTTTGTTACATGAAGCAGATTGCTTCGATGGGTCACTGGTTTCAAGGTTTCCTAAAAGGCGCTGCCTTAGTTCCCTTAGCCCCGGACGGTCCCTTATTATGTGGAGAAAGGTCTCTTCCTCTTCCCCACACCACTGGCACGCGGATTCCTCCACTCGTCCCAGCATCCTCATGTGGCGTCAAGTTAGCCAGTGCCCTGTGATGACGCCCACGACTACTTTTAGCCTTCCTTTACCTAATTCGATCAGCTTGGATTCTCTGAAGCCAAGATCGCCCCATTTGCTGCTTGAAAGCTTCTCTACTGCCTATTAATGTTTAAGCGGGCGGCTGCCCTCTTTGCTAACGCCTCCACTATAATCTTCAGCGGCGGGATGCTCAGTAAGCAGCCCATGATCAGAGTCGAGGTTGTCCTCAACGCCCCCATTATACTCAGCAACGCCGCTCGATAGACTTTCTTTCATTGCCTCCTGCAGACATTTCTTCAAACGGAAATCTGCTATACTACGAAGGGGTAAGTTAGTTGGAGAATGACAATAGCTGTTTATAGCAATTTTATTGTTTTCGGCTTTAAACCCCATGTGATGCTGAACATTCTTCTGCAGGTCCAGAAGGTAGCCACGACTTTCTTCACTTACTTGTCTATGTGCGCTCTTCAGCAGGGCTGTTTACCAAAGATAAGGTAGGTTGGAATTTCGGATCAGACGCTACGCTTGCACGATGGATCATGAACTTACTTACTAATAGAACGGTCATCGCCCATTTAAAGGGGACGGTGATTTGAGCCGCAGTAGCCAGAGGCTGCCTGCAGGGAGGTATCCTATTTCCCCTGCTGTTGACCTTGGTGGTAGACGAACTTCTCACAAACCTAAGAAAGGCTGGCTTAAGTGTTCAAGGATATGCTGGCTTCTCATCCCTGAAAAATAATAACTGATATTGTACATGAAAACTCATACATGATTTACATAGTGTATCCAAAGATTACTTGCTCATATATGCTTCAGTTTTTGTTTCAATTGAAGAAAATGAATTGTGGAACGAGAGAATAAAAGAAATTTATTGTATGAGAATAAGTACCATCGCGCGCTAATTGTGACAAAAAGAAAGAGAGAGCAAAGGTAAGATGTGACTTGGCGCGTGTGAAGAGCAGCTCTTTCTTGATCTATCTGATCATTAAAAATTTTTTAGTGGAAAATAAATAAATCCATTAAACAGCACCGAAATATAGCTACCATTTGGGATCAATTTTAGCCCTAAAAAATAGCTCACACTTTTGGCTGCACTCTAAGAGGCCTCCCGCTCACTTAAAATGACTTTTATAAAATTTGTTCATAAACTGTAAATATACAATAGTCTCGAATAACAAAGATGTATTCAAAATTGATTATTTGATGAAATAAAAGACATAATTAACATTATTGAAATAATTCCTCCCTTGGCCTCAAAATCAGGATACAGAATTGAAGTACAGAAAATAAGTTTCCGTTCAATGTAAGTAGACTCATAGCTGGCCTAAAATTAATCAGTCGAAGGTATAATATTCAACTTTAGTCCAGCTCTGAAACAGAGAGAACTGCACATTCTTACAATGTTTTTGCAATTCTTAAAATGAAATCGAATTTTTCCGCAAAGACACGTATCTTGTAAATTTTTATGCTTTTCCGATTGAAATTGGTCTCATTAAAGAATAAATTATAGTTTTGGAATCATAGATTTTTTATTATTTTCAATAAAAAAAATGTATTTCTGCAAGTTTTATAAATATGTAGTTAAAGGTATTTTTCATCATTTTTTATGTTGTTTTTAATGTATAAGGTCGTTTTAGAAAATTTCGATTAGAAATATGTGAAAATTAAAAATCACCTTTATAGGGTGTCAACTTTGGGGATGATTTTTACTCCCTTCAAAACGTTCTTCCGCAGAAAAAAAAATAGGTAGTTCATCGTTTTCGACGTAGATGATTATATAGAAGCCTCAGCTAAAAAGTGACCACCTCGCGAGGATTTTTTGTTAGTAGAGTAACTGTATGCCTATCTTGGTCCAACCTTAGACTACGTCTATCCAAAGTTTGGATTTGGTTCATATAGTTATTTTTAGGAACGGCAAACATCACCAAGAATTTGTAACTACATGCCGGAATGTTTTTTTGTTTATAAAAATTGAGTTTTTTTTGCATGTTGTGCATCAGAAATCATGACATGATGCGAATAATATTTTGAAGAATTCTGTATCGAGTAAAATGAGACCAATTTCACATTTCTAGCATTTATGTTTCGCGAGGAATTCCATTTTACAGAAAAAACACAACATTCCCAGAACAATTAACTGTTGCTTATAAACTAATCGAGTTTCTAGGGTTTCTATCTTCTGTATCAAAAAGAGCATTCTCTACAAATATTTAAAGGAATATATATAACTGGCGGTCCATAATTATGTGATTTTTGTAATTTGTTCTTCTTATAGATTATCATAATTTTTTGTAGTTTTTAACCGACCAAGGGCGCCAATCATTGGTTTCTTTTTGATACTACGTATTTTCATTATAGAATTCAATAACATCATAAGCAAGGGCAGACTTGTTTATACAAGTTTAAACGTATTCGTGCTAATGGAGGAGACATTATGTACAAATTTGCACTTGGCTCTATTAATGCTTACTCATTACCATATGAGTGATTTTTGAGGGCATAGCTATTCTATAACACAGGATTCGGGTAACAATGAGTTTTAATACCTTGAAATCCTGCTTACTAAACTTTTATAAGATGCAACTTACATTTATGTGTTAGGGACGCATAAAGGAGTGGTTCAAGTATCGTTAGAATCAATCAGAGAAAACTGATTACAACTATTTTATCATAATATTTTGTTTGAAAATCTTTATACATATCATATAATGAGGCAAATCGATTGTGACTTATGTCAAGATTCATGTTGCCATATAGATAGCATTGTGAATTGAGGAAAAGTTTTACACCTCTTAAATCACAATGATCGAAATGACTTGCATCTTTCGTTGCATCATTTTTGCGTGCAGTTTGAAATCCTAGTATAACATAGCGTGGCTTTCCCAGTTGAATTGATGTTTCTACGACCCATACATGTTTGGTTTTGTTCGGCAGCATTGGATACTCATAGAATTCCCATGATCTGAAACTCACTGAAATTAGTGGGTTTTTTGCAATGTAACTTAACAATTCTACTTTCTTTATGTTTGCAATAGTGACATAAGGAATTATTCATTCAATTTTTATAAGCGTGATCGTCTCTTCAGGTGCCGCTGCAGCTTGTATAATTGCATTAAGATCGGTATTTAAACTAGTAAGTATTAATTTATGTTTGGCATTGACAATTATGCGATGATAATCTTCAGCAAATCCCAATAGCATATGTAACGGTATCGAAACATCAAAGTAAGCATCATTATTAAATAATCTTTCATTATCAGTTACCCAACCTGCATTATCTAAATTATCTTTTTGACCCGGATGAAGAGACAGATATCCCTTCATGAGACTTGTAAGACCAACATTTTTATTTCGATCAATCTCAACACCATTCAATTCTTATCGTATTTCTTCAAATAAATAGCATACGGCCATATTAACGAATCTTGATGTTGAACTGAGATATGTATCTCATCATTATTATTATATGTAGTAGATGCATATGGTTGATGAGCATGCACCTCAATGTGTACGATAGACTTGATAGATTTCGATAAGTTAATCGTTTGAGTTTTCTTCGATGACTAATGGAATTCAGGCATGATGTGTTAGTTTTATAGCCTTTCTCCTACTATTGGTTTATAAACAATCCCATCACGTGACTGATTTCAAATGTAAACGTATTGTTACAGTTTCACCACGTAAATTAACCAATTGACCGTCTTGATCAACAATGCGCAGTTGTAAATTATGTATTGCTTGTACGGTGATCGGAAGATAAATAACGTTTAATAGAACTTCAATGACCTTATATCCTGGTGAAATTGATGGAAAAAATTCATGAATCGTATGTACCAACTGATTATTCATGTATGCTCCGGTAGTAGTATTACATTCGTTCCCTAATGCATTAATTTTCAAGATAGATACTGATAAATCTGATGTGTGAGTCAATTTTAGTGAAATAAATCGTAAACTAAAGCCCAACAAACTACCAATAGAATCATGCGATTTGAAATTTATTGTTGCATTTTTACTGTGAACTTTACTGTGTAGTTTATCATTATTGGGTGTAATAAAAATTGATAATTGAGTATCAGCTTTTTTTAAAATAATTTTCAATGTCTTTAATTTCATAGCTTCCTGTAGGTATTTCAATACTTTTATCTTCACCATTTAGAGTATAATAAAATTAATTGTTACCGTTATCAATACTTGGAATGGAATTGAAGGTTAACAATTCCACAAGTCCTAAGGTATATTTTTTAGATGATGATAATTCAATTGGCGGAATATAGAACGCTTCTAGAATGGACGTTTGTCCAGACAATGTTAACGTGAGTGAATCATCCATGACTGATGCTTATTGGAAAGTGCATATTACTTTTATACTTTTTTACGTAAAAATTTTAAACACAAGTGTCCGCAATTATCTGTACTTTAATAATGACGTTTTTCATAATTGTACAGTATTTTATTAACATTAAGATACTTCATAAGCTCATGTGGTGGCTGCAAATTGCTAAAACTGTCATAATATACAACTTTATTATCACGTTTTTTATATGCCACCCAATGTGTTCCAGGTCTAGTTTTATCGTCGAGAGTAATTATTGCTGATTCATTTTTTCACGGTGTAGATTTTGAAAGATCATTCCGCATAAAAACACCACGAAAAAAAGGTAATTTCATGATTTTTGCATATTTTAGAAGTTCAATATCAGTCAGTGCACGATGCGGTAAATTTACAAGTTTTTTTTTCTGCCGGTTTCAAACACAATCCTAATTCTCCTTTGTGCGGTTTTAATCTTAAACCTCTACCCAAAGCTACTGTTTCCATTATCTCGTTATGTCGTTTAGCTTCTTCTAATTGACGTTTGGCGTCTCTAGCATCATTAATTGCTTTTGCAGTGCCTGCAGCGTCATCTGCTACAGAACCAACTGCACTTAAACCTGCAAAAAGAGGTATGAGAGGTAAAATACCTCCCACTTTTTGCGGTATTAGTATAATACGTGGAACTTTGATTTTTTTCTTTCCACCACCATCGCGAACAGTCTTCCGTGCAACAGCTAATGCAGATTTAATAGGATCTGAACTGGAATTTAACATAACCTTTGCTGAATTAACAACTTTTCGCAAATGTTTAACTCCCTTGTTCTTTTTCTTCTAATTCGTTCAGCAATATCTGCGTCTTTCGTAAAAACACGTTTCATAGATTTTTCAGCAAGTATTTAATCAGCTGCGTTCCATCATGTAAAAATGGTTTATTACGAATGTGACAGATTTTTGCATTACGAAAATCTTTTAGTTGTTGGGATGTTAATAGTTGCATTGGTAATACGTTCTCTAGGTAAATTTTGACAGTTTTAGCTATTTTTTCTAGTTCAGTCGTGAACCAGTTTATACAATTAATATCACGTTTAAGATTAAATTGACATTTTTATTTTTCATACGTACAGTGCATAGCATAGGCTACACTACATAGAATATGCTTTTGAAAACCTTCATTATCAGGTTCAAGAATACTCTCAAGATCGGCATAGACAGTGAATGGCACAGGGTTTTTAAAATAAAAATTTTTAAATTTTATTTCAACACCTTTTTTAGGAACTGAAATTCGCGTATTGTTTATATTGATACCGTTTTTTTGATATTTTTCAAATGGAGTTTTAACCTGAAAAAGGTTGAGACATAGATCGCATAGAATTACCTGACCGTCATGCTTAGAACTTTGATTTTCAACTAATCTTGAAAGATCCTTTAAAAGACAAAAACGAAAAATTGCGTTAATTTTTTTTTCATCATCTATTTCAACTCAACTCTGAACCATTAACAGATGAATACATGGTTCATCTACTTTATAATGTTTACTTAAATGTAATGGAATAATTTTACAATCGTCATCCAAACCGTACACATTTATTGCTAGATTGTTAAGATCTCCGAATTTTGGGACATCATGTAGAGTGAGAGGACAGTTAATACCTTCATCTTTCAGCATAATGTGGATTTGAACTTGTTCTTGTAGAATTTATATTAGCCGGATAAAGTGCTGCAGTAACTGCCCACAAGAAACAGCATTCATCATTATTTTTAATATTTAACACTGCTTTTTTTGTTGTATAAATTTTGGTAGAGGTACACATTTGGATTGCCCAGCTCATAAAGGTTGATAGCGATTGATATTGACTTGCAGATATTCAATTTCTTCAATTGACCAACCAGAATCGCGTTCTTAAAAATCCTCGACGTTTGTTAGTAGTTCGTCACCAACATTTTCCAAGAAATGTTTTTTTATGTCTGTTAACGGCAAAATTGCTTCATTTTTAACATTAAAGTACTTAATTTCTGCAACTGTTTCATCAATTGTTTGAGAACTGAACTTATAAGCAAAGACAAAGTTCACTTTTAAATTTCCCTTACTTGTTACTATATCTGTCAACTTTTCGGTAATCAGCTTTTCAGTGTCCAATACGAAGTCTCGTAAGTTTTAATGTTGCAAGTTAATGACAACACCAGTGCAAATTCGATTCTGGAAAATATTTTCTAAATCTTTCCATCAAATTAATTGTTGCGTAGATTGAAGGCTTCCTCCAACGATTGAATGATTTATAAATTTTTCATTTAATGGTGCGAGTGCTGCAATTATCGATTGAATTCGAAGTTTCTCATCAACCGATAAACCACTCGATTGCAAATGTCTGTTTAAAGTAATAATATTTCTAGCACTAATTCGCACCCACTTATCAATGATTCTGCTAGATCCATGATTCAAAGATAGTAGAAGAGCATAAGCCTCCTTCATCATTTTAATTAAATCAGAATATTAGTTAAGTGCACTTATTTTTTTCGACTATACTGGACAAACTTCAGAATTACAACGATGAAAAAGCGCGCTCAATAAGATTTATATAGGATGTAGATGACCTTGTAATGACTGTCATAATCCGGAAAAAATTGCTGGAAAGTTCGAGAATATTAATTTTGTGTCATTGTAAATTTTTTTAATACATTGATTATTGTAAGATTTACATTCCATCAACTGTGAATTCAAACGAATTATTAGCTCTACATGGTACAACAATGATAATCTGTTGTCAGCGACCAACTCAACCAATTTTTTAAATTCTTTATGATTTTCCAAAATTTTCAACGTTCTTGGAGGTAAAAATATCAAGTAGCTATTTTAAACTGTTTTATTTACTCTTGATAAATCCATTCTTACTCTTTGAATTATGTATTACAACATATTTCTTACAGTTTTAATTTATCGATGATTTTAAACTTGAAAAATCATTTCAATTGTACTGTTTATTGGAGAATGTAACAGAAATGTCAGATGAAGATATTGCTTGTCTTCCAAAATATTTTTTCTCGAAGATTGTTCCAGAATCTATCGACGATATGTGGGATAAATTACCGGAACATTCACAACTGGATAGAGATATTCTACTGCATCGTAAATTTTACAAACATCTCATCCCATTAGATCGTACGAGAACGTTGAGAATTAATTGTATGTATTGTAAAAAAGAAAAAAAACATTTATTCAAATACATAAAATAATATGTATAATCTTTATTTCTTGAATAAAAATTCTTTCTCAAGATAAAAAATCTTATTATTGTTAAAGAAGTCATTCAAACGTAAAGAATTACAAATCGTAGTTCAGAAAATATAAAATGAAAAAAGATAATATTTTTTCGTTTCAATAATTTTTTTACATTTAAAATACGTTTAGTTATGATTACTCATACAGTAAATGAAATATTTTAATTGATTATTCATAATATCTATTATGTCTTACTTCAATAAGTAACAGCGAATGAAAGTATAAATAAAGTGAAAAAGAGATAAAGGGTAGGAAAATATGATGCAGTCGACCGACTGAGTCAAACGGTAATGTTTCTTAATGAAATAAAATAAGTCGATTATTTTTCGACACATCGCCCTTTCAACTCTTACATGAATCACAGCTTCTTAGCGGAGAATAAAAGTATAGACAAAGTGAGGAAGCGGTGGCAGAGCGAGGAAAATATGCGATAGCAGAGGCATAAGCGACAAAGAAATCATGTTCAATTTTAAATCCAATCGAAAAAATATGGGTCTTTAAAACTATTTATCCATGGTAGAGATCGTTTCCAAACTAGTTTAATAATTGATGTGATTAAGGCCTCTCTATATAGATTTAAATCAATATCGTTTTAATAATTCTTCACCATTGGCCTATTTGAAAAATATAAACATTTAGCCATGGTGTATGATGCATAGGACAAAATATTTAGTTCATTTCCGACATTGAAACTGATCAAACCATACTTAGTAAGTAGTGACTTTTTCTTCATTCAAGTATAAAAAGTGTGTTTTTTAAAAATTTTTATACATTAATATGATTATTTATTAAGTGTGATTGTGAATTTCATAAATTGTTAAATGATAATTTATCAAGTTGGGAAATTTTTTTTTTAAGTTTGATCGTTATTATTTTTCAAAAAAAATGTGCACTTTTATTTTCCCAGGGGCCTGGTTCAACCTACCAATCACCCTCCTAGAAATTATAATTTTGATGGTACTAGAAGATCATTGGGAAGAGACAGGAGGGATAGAAGGTGCTACTCTCACACTTTGTGGCGTGATGGCTGCCTGCCTAACATTCCCCGGTAACGTCATATGGTTCCGCATAGAAGGAGACATCTCCGTCGTGCCACCACCTCCAAGCTAGGAAATCATCGCTGTCGAAGATAGTAATAGTAAGGTAAAAGTTCTACCTCCTTCTTGAGCGACTGTGTCATCGGAGGATAGTCAGGTAGAATTTCTACCTTCTTTACCTCCAACAATTAATGACGATAATTATGATGATGATTCCACTGACTATAATGATAGTTATCATACTGTAAGTCTTGTTTCATGATTAGTTTTTCTAGTTTTACTTATATAAAAAAAGTTATTGAAGAAAATAATTCTAATTCTTACAGATAGATTAATGCTACTTGGAAACCATCATTTAAGTGATTATTAATTTTTTTTATATAAGAAAAAAAAAATATGTTATAATTTTTCTTTAATACAGTCGAAAGAGAAATTGTTTTTACTTTAAAACCTCTCCCATCATCTAACATCCTTCAGACACATCAGCGCCATTTTTTTCTACAGTTATTTCTTTTGCTGAGAATTAAATTATAAACAAAGTCGGTAAAAATCGGTATTATAGCTGATGACATTTTATCGACAATCGAAGTCAGTGAAAAATTGCTGTAGGTGACTTATCATCAATCGAAGTCGATATTATTACGAAAGATAATTTATCGCCAATCACGGTCGATAAGAAAAAATCTCAATCGCTAACTTACCGCCAGAAGTTACAACGGTCGGTAATTAGTGCGGATCAAAACCCACTTTTCACCTCGGCCGGTATTGCAGGTGGATCTAGAAGTCTCCTTATATATCTACTGAAAAGTCACTCAGTAATACTCAAATGTTGATAAAACTCTTTATATAACCATTTGCAAATTTTAAATTTTGTAGGATTTGGTGTGAATTACCAACACGATTACAACACGAGCGAAGAGTGCATTAGTGAGCGACGAGATGGGAGAAATTTATTCTGTTGAGACACATGTAGAAGCTTTTTACAAACGCACTAAATATAGGTATCTATAAGGAAAGTTCATTTTCGCGGCTGACTGCAAAATGCTAACTAGTCTACGGCTGACGAACGTCACTGAGAGGTTAAGTAAAGAAAGATAGACGATTACAGCTACAACGTTAAACAGATAGGGTACAACCACCACAAGTCAACGCACATGTACGTGCAGCAGCGAAGCTAATGCGCACGGCGCTTGGACTAGTGTCTAGCATTTAATCTATATATTTAAGTATAATCAAATTGATTCCTGACAACCCAGGGATCTTTTTAATAAAAATAATCATGCCATTAAGGTAGAATTTATTGTTTTTATAAATTTTTACGCAATTTGTAGTTTCAAATAAAATAGGATTAAGGTTGCCAAGCGGCAAGGTCACCCGTCACCGCTAGCGCGGCGGGATGGACGGGGGCCTGAGGCCGGCAGAGTGGGGCGCACGGCTAACAATACCTTCTCGCGTTTATGCTCTCCTAATACCTCATGAAGAGGAGAGCGACTTAATTATTAAACAAATCCATAATATTAAATATGTACCTGCCGATTTTTGGCAGGTATGTTCCTCATACGCGTCCGTATCACATAGGACCCCCAAAAATCCCCTAATTTTTACATTTTTTTTATTTCACATAGGAATACGTAATGAAGTGTGTGTATGTCAACACACACCACACGTCCACCAACCGCTGTGCGTTCCCACGCAGCGTCAGGCAAAAGTTTAAACAAGTGAGATGTGGATTTGTTAACCGGACGTTCCCAAGACTATATCTAAGTAATTAGTGATAAGCAGTATTAATGTAACAAACTAATATTTTGTTACAAATAATTAAAACGCGAAGAACCGCGTTATTTCGGCGTTAAAAATGCTAATAGTTAAGAAACCTCATAAAATAAGTCAGGTAGCCCGCGGCAGCACACCTGTATCTGCACCACAGCTCCTGAAATTCATGAAAACCTGAAAATAATGTATCATAAAGAAAACAATTTGATCTTCAAGAAAAATATCAAATGTGCGAGAAGAAAGCCGACGTCAGCGATAAGGCCCAGAAGGCTCGACGTTGTCAAATCTGCCCGAAAAGTCCCTGACGTTGCACCTGTATCACCATGGATACAGCAACGTCGAGCACGGAGCTCCCGAGCCGCCGTCGTCGCTGACGTGATCTTTCTCCTCAGTTGATCTGCAATCTCAAAGAGTGAACTTGTCACTCCTTGTGAGGTATATAAATTCATTATATAAAACCCTCAAACTATCTGTCAGTCTTTTTCTTTACTACTCCCTATACTCTACCTCCTCTACACCCACATGATTGAGGCGCAGTTTGTATAACGCGTGCAGTCATGCCTACATTTCTACACGCTACGTTTCTGAGTTTGTTGTTCTGAGGCGCAGTTTGTATAACGCGTGCAAACAACATTCCAGAGCGGAGAACGTTCCTTTTTTCCCCCATTTCCCTAGACTCGATTTGTTTGAATTTATTTATTTCACAAGTGCGCGAATTTTTACCTTTCGACGTTTTGTTTGAATTGGATCCTCTAGAATAGTTCGAGCGAACACTATTTGTAGTCAAGTGAACCCTCAGGTTGGATATTTTTGGATTACTGTTGTAAGTTAAAGTGAACTGTGAGAACCATGTGTGCATGCCCTCATGGGTAAATCCAGAAGGCGAGGCATCAGAGCGGGCTGGAGGGTGCAGATGAGGAGGATCATTAAGGACCACCACAGGGGACGCACCCATCTATCCTCGATTTTCCAGGAGGAGACACCAAAGCCCACTTTACCCACCAGCAGAGGAATCACCATCCTGAGTGACGAGGTGTTGCTGGATTTTAAAGTGATTCTGGTGATCCCTAAAAACTTCCAATAACTACCCAGCCATTTATCCCCAGTGACATTTTTGCGGGGTGGACCGACTAATTTCGTTGACCTTTTCCTTTTGGAGTTTTTTTTGTGTTGTTTGTGTGTGCATCATTTTCTCAACCATAAGTAATCCAGCAGCCCCAACGGTGAGTATTTAATTTCTTTCCCTTTCTTTCGTTTTCCTTTTTGTTTTTATTATATTTTCCTTTCGTTTATCTATTCATCTAATATTCCCCACTCGGGTAAATTTTTCGGTTTCCCCTATTTAAATTTTCGCGGTTCTCAACGCGTTAAGGTGAGAGCGCTGTATTATCGGCAGCTTCACAACCGTTAAGCGTGTTTACATGGGAATTAATTTGATAAACTGACTCCCTGTTTACCTATCGCTTGTAAAAGCTCCCTAAACTTGGAAATGTCATTTAATTTCAGGATAATTAGTCAGGACGTAACAACCTCATAGATCTTTTTTTTCATTATTTACAACGAATTTCATTGTTATACACGAAAAAAGTATGTTTTTATTCATGTCGTACGGCTGGTAACTTTTTTTTAGCAAAAGAAAAAATTACGCGTTAAAAGAATTCAAATATATTGCATAGATCTCTATTTTTATTGTTTATAACAATTAACAAATTTTTTATCCAAATATTATTATGATCGATAATCATTTGTTATTAACAATGTTCAATCGTTATGAACACAATTTCTTATTATTAACAATAATCATTTACTATTTAATTATACTCAACGCTATTTTCTCCATCCGGCACGACTACGGTTTCCGTGGCGCCACGAAATGATAATGAATTTCGATAGAACAGTCCAAAATAAGACGAAACTGAAGAATAAAATTTTTTCATATCTCACTTAGTTTTCGAGATATTGATACTTTAAATTTTGGGTTTATATGGGCTTATACATGGGCATAATTTTGGACTACAGAATTAGAGGGTTCTCTCCGGTGGCGGCCTTCGGCCGCACCGTTT
>NW_023276425.1:0-19539 GCF_013357705.1 Chelonus insularis
AATGAACATGCAAAGTTCTTCATTATTTTGCACCTGTTAAAAGTTATACAGGTATAAATATTTGGGCCCCCGAGAGCACTTTTCCTCTTCTGCCGCCGTTGGGTGCGACAGAGAGCAAAACATATCTCTCTGCTTCACTCGCACTCACACAAAACTTCTGCGCACGCGCCGCGTATTGTAAAGCGTAAGTGCGAGTAAAATACTCACTCCAACCGTAAGTGTGATAAAGACACTATACGGTGAGTAAAGAGGGGATGTTTTGGGCCGATGCTGGTTGCTTCAAAAGTCTTTCTGAGCTCGAAATTTTTCAGCGCGAGAATTTTTCCAAGTTCTACACGCTTTAAATTTTAGAGAAAATTTGTCAATTTTAGGTCCAATGATCATATATATAGATCGATAGAGAATTAAATTTCCTATCGATCAAGCTATACTTTTTGGGCACTTTTTTCCGATTTTTTTTGCCGAAAAAAAATAATTATGTGGAAGAGAAAAAATTTATATCTCCCACATAATTACCTCAAAAGATCTAAAAATGTGCATACATGTTCTTGACATACCGAGAACATGTTTGTCATTTTCGCACGTTCGTGATGACCGGAAGTCATCCATTTGAAATATAATATATATTTATAAATTTATATAAAATATATTTAAAAAAAGTAAAGGGCAAAAAAATAATTATTCGGGAGAGAAAAAATTAATTTTTCTTCCATTATTATTTTTTTTGAAATTCAAATTGAATTTCAATTAAATTGAATTTTTCTTCAATATATTTCCTTTTTTGTTTTATCAATCATTTACGTTACTGAATTACTTGCTATTTCTTTAGTTAGTTTGTGTTTTAATTGACTATTAGTAAGACAGTCTTCTAGTATTATCGTAATTATAAATAAAATAAAATATAGTATTTGTATCATTAATTTACGCTTAGTTTAACTTTTCTAATAAAGTTAGTTTCTTCCATCGTGTAATTAAATTTTTTAAACAGGTTTTTTTTAAATAAAATTCTTATTTCAAACTCCTTTTTTCATTAATGACATATTTTTTAAAAACAAAAAAAATTTTCACACAAATAAATTATATATTGAAGAGAAATAAAATTAAGATCCTATGAAATTTTTATCATTACTCAATTTAGTTCACCCGACAATTAGTTTTAACACAAAAACGTAATTTTTCCATTAAGTATTTTTAATTACTCAAATAAAAATATATTATACGTGTATATAAGTTACATAATAATAAGTATATTTAAAAAAAAAAATAACTTAATTTGTTTTTTTTATTCTAAAGAAGTGACTACACGACAAAATTATTCTCGAGCAATTCAACATACAATTGACTTGTACATTAATAATTTACAAGAGTCCTTGAGAAATGGAAGGTACTTATATAATTTGTCAATTTATTCAATCATTTTATATTAAATTTAAATAATTTGTTATAATATCAATTTATATATAGGATGACATTGTTAGAATATTTGTGGGCAGTAGTTGAACGCACAAATATTCGACAGGAGCTAAGACAACGTGGCTCAAAATTTGGAAGTGTAGAAAACTAAAGTTAGAGAGATACCAGAAAATGTACATTTTCTTAAATATAAATAAAAGTTGGACTTATAACTTCAGGAATGATTTTTGAATTCTTTAATTGACCCTGATTATTTTATTTTAAAATAATTAAATTGACTAGTGATTTATATTAAAATTTATTAATAAATTTATATTCATATTATATTTATATTTAAATTCAGGTAAATTGAGGTATTCATTACAAATACTGATTTATTTTTATAAAAATTAAGTAATAAAACTTTTTTTTTCGTTGCACGAAAATTGTTTACGTTTATTAAAGAAGAGAATAATACTGACCGACATGATTTTTGAAGTTTTTCAACTTTTTAATAATTCAGTTTTCAAATTTTTTTCACTTGGATTACGTTATTACGTTAACATTAAGATAAAAATGTTATTATCATTAGATTATAAGCCTAAACATCCTTATTTATGTAGTAGGAATTACATAACATTACATGAGCCAGAAAGAAGACTTTTCTTTGTATAAGCATTTTGAATTTTTAATTGAAAACAGTGCAATTACTGTCATCTATCAGAAAACAGTGACACTAGTTGAATTTTTTTCTACTATACCGCCGCTAGATAATTTACCGGTCCTAATTTCTTAAGTTGACTGTTTCAACGGAATGATAAATATTAAGGCTGGGCTGAAGTCAGAAAGTTTCCCGGAGTTGACTTTACGCCCTCGCGTTGTGCGGCAAAAGGCCGAAGCTTGACATCAACTGAAATTGAGTAGGTAACAGGGAAATCGTTCGAAAAATGATAATTTTCAGGGATGCACTACAAAAAGGGAGCCTTAGGGCACCAAGAAATTTACAAATTTTTGAATAATCTGTTTCGAGCAAGACAGAGCACAGAATATATCTATCTATCTCCGTCTTATTTTTCAGAGAAGACTGCGAGTTCGAACAGTTGACGAGCAAGCACATCCCCCACCCTCTGTTACCAAGCCTGAAGCTTATGATATCTAAACGTAAACAAAGCAAATGAAAATATGTTGGCTCTGTAGTCAGAAGATTCGACATTTATTTTACCGAACGGTGTTCGATTCCAATTGCGGAAAATAATTCAAATTGCATGTAATTGCAATTTTATCATGCCGAAAATGAGTTTTAAATTTCAATTTTTATGTAAAATTATTTTTCAATCAATCGATGACAAATGAGACAATATTTGAACAGGGTCATTAACCTTTTTTTGTACAAATACATTGATAATAGCCTTTTTTAACAACTTATTAACAATAAAAAATAGTTTAAACAATCCGCGGCAAGTTCCGACACTTCACCGGCAAGCTCTACCCCTACTCTCTGTGCCCAAGCCTGCAGCTTATAATTTTCAAGCATCTTCACTATTATTGAAACCATAATAGCTCAGTGGTTAGAGCACCAATCTTTTATTTTGCTGGGCAGGGTTCGATCCCAGTCATAGGCAATTGTTTTTTCTTTTTTTTGCTTAAGTGACTTTAAATACTCATAAATTAATTCATATATTTGATTAAATTATTCTTCCAATTAATTACGGAAAACAACTTGTTTTTCTGAGAATAAGCTGAGGGTGAGGAACGAGTTACTATGAATTCTCTTTTTTCGAAAGTGTTGTCTTTAAAAGACAATAGGAATTGATTTTGAACTTATATAAACAACCAATTATTGTATTTATATAACAAATTTTAATGAAAAAAAAAGGAAAAAAAATTGGCTATGACTGGGATCGAACCCTAATCGGTAAATGAAAGCTTGGTGGTCTACTCACAGAGCTAACACATCATCTCTGACATTATGTTTATGTTATGAATTGTATAATGCAGGCTTGAGTACGAAGGGTAGGGATAGAGTTTGCCGGCAAAGTGCCGGAAATCCCCGTGGATTATTTCAACTACTTCTAAATATTTCTAATTGCTTAAAAAAAAGCTACGTTCATATAGCTATAGTAAAAAAAGTGTTTATAACCCTGTTCATATGTTTTCGTCATGCCTGCGCGGAAGTTCACTTTTCCATTGGAGAGGGGGTTGACTTTCCACTCAGGTATGACGAAAAATTATATTCAGCCCTAGGAGGACAATTAGACAAGCTTAAACCACGTGTTTACCCCCCTCGCCTTCGGCTCGGGTTTGTAATTTACACGTGGTTTGAGCTAGTCTACTTTTCCTCCCTAGGTGTGAAATATACTATTTCCGACTCGGCGTCGATAAATTACATAAATAATTGAGAAAAAAAAAATCAAATCGTTGTAAACAATTACTTTTGGCATGTTAATATTATAATTACATGCAAATCTAACAAATAAAAGAGAAAAAAAAAACTTTATCATGACTGGAATCGAACCCTGCCTAGCAAAATAAAAGACCGATGCTGTAACCATTGAGCTGTTATGGTTTCAATACGCTTAAAAATTATAAGCTGCAGGCTTGGGCACAGAGAGTGGGGGGTAGAACTTGCCGGGAAAGTGGCCGAAACTCGCCACAGATTGTTTAAACTACTTTTCAATGTTAATAATAATATGATTAACTTGTTAATAACATAACATTGTTAATACATGTAAAGATGTATAAGTTGTTAAACACAGGCTATTATCAATGTATTTATACAAAAAGAAAGTTTATGGCTCTGTTCAAATATTTTTCGACTTAGCGTCATAAATTCAATGAATAAAGAGAAAAAAAAATCAAATTGTTATAAAAGATTAATTATAGCATGTCAATATTATAATTACATGCTAATCTAACGAATAATAAGTAGAAAAAAAAATTGGTTATGACTGGGATCGAACCCTGCCCGGCAAAATAGAACTCTGACGCCCTAACCACATGGCCAGCATAATCTCGATATTGAGTTTAATGTATATTTGTTTTTACACTACATGCTTGGATACGCCGACTTGGAATTGAGCTTCCTTATTAACATTTATACCTAATAAAAATGATAATAATGGATGAGTATATGTATTTGAAGTTATTTGCAGATATTATATTAATTAATGTTAAATGAGTATCATCATTTTTATTTATCCTAACTGCAATAGTCATCAAAGTGTAGGGCATTGTAAAGTGATACACTATGTTTACATCACATACATATATTACCCGTACACACACATACAGAATTTACTCGCCAAAATGCAGGGCACCATCAGTTCTGGATACGGATTGAGCATTTTTTCAATATGGATGACTGAGGTCATCTGCGAGCATAATGCGTCACCTATCAGAATTTTTTCAAACTAATTTTCCGGAGAATATCATCTGGAATACAGATTTCTAATTATTTCTCTAAATATTCAATTTTACACCATGAATTGATGACATTCAGACAGGTGGCAAGGACTGATCCGCAAACACGACAATTTTGGGCGAAAACAACGTATAAAATAGAATAATTAGTGATTTTTCATCTGAATGATGTGGCCGCCATCTTGAAATTTAAGCGCGGTCAAGTCAGTCATAATTTTTCATTATTCTTTCTATTTTTTAATAAAATATTCACTATATACAAAAATTGTTGTTTACGTCAGTCCGGCATTAATTCCTCTGTAATTTGGTGACCTAATTTTATAGAAATAATTGTAAATTGGCGAAGAAATTAGAAAATGATCCCCGATCCCATGTATTTGGATAGGGGAATCAGTCGCCTTTCTGACTTCCAGGCCCAGCACTTAATGTTTATCATTTCGTGAACGTCAACTTAAGAAATAGGACTGGTAAATTATCTCGCGTCGTCGGTATAGTAGAGATGTCAACGAGTGTCTCACTGTTTTTCTGATAGATGACAGTAATTACACTGGTTGCAATCAAAAATGCAAATGCTTAGATACAAAAAAAGTCTCTTTCTGGCTCATGTAATGTCAGGTAGTCTACGACATAAATAAGTAGATTGTAGGCTTATAATCTAATGAAGAATACTGAATATAATTTAAAAGAGCCATGTAATTTCAATGAGAGTATACGTGAAGTTACAAGAAAGAAGCCAGGTCAGCCAGTTACGTATAGCAGAAAAGTCGCTGAACGGATTAAAAAGTATCAGTAATAAAGAAGAGCCTGTTTTGTTACAATCGAACAAAAATATCATCTATATATAGATAAAGTGATACAAAGAATGTATAATGAAAATATCCGGCATTATGAGCATAGAGAACATTGTTTGGATACATTAAATTTAGAGTAAGTTATAATTGTACAAGAAAATTTGTTAAAAAATAATATTGATAAAGTAATTCATCATATTTTTTATCATTAATGTAGGAAAAGTGGTAATTTATTTATAATGTTTATTTTGGATATCCAATAATTGTATCAAACTCAAGAGTTCAAACTTTATCACGAATTATGTCTACAAGTATATGTTTATTCTGTCTCACTAAGTAAAAAAATTCGTATTTATTATCGTTGATATCGTATTTCAATGGGAAGATAAAATAAGATATAACTCATATATCAACAATTTCCATAAAAAATAATATCATTCAACAGGAGGATGTACTCATTTACTGACCAACATTAATGGCCACAATTTATTTACTCAAATGCTCTGTCAAATTGTTTATAATAATTCTCTTATATTAATATTAATTCAATATGAAAAATGTAATGTAAAAATATAAAGATAAATAATTATAAATGATTTTTAATTTTGAACTGTTTAATAGCAACTTTACTTACCAAAAATAAATATTATATTGATCTTCTGAAATGGAGCATATTTCTTTAAAACCAATAACTTATATCGATATTTTCCATCGTTAGAGATATACCACATCGAGTTAGATTGAGTTATAATTTCTTGTACAAGATCATTACACAATTCAAAATAATAAAAAAACTACTTTACTTTAAATTGAATTTTTCTTCAATATATTTCCTTTTTTGTTTCATCAATCATTTAAAGTTACTGCATTACTTGCTATTATCGCTTCAGTTAGTTGTGTTTTATTGACTATCAGTAAGACAGTCTTCTAGTACTATCGTAATTATAAATAATAAAATGTATTATTTGTATCATGAATTTTATGCTTAGTGTGATTCATAATTTAGTAAAAGGACATCTTAAAGATCACTCCTTTTTAGCCTACATCTAGTGCATAGCTGGGATGGAGTAGAGGTTGTTTGCATTCGGATTTAATAATAATAATAAATATTCTTTTAGTTATAATAAGTTATAATGGGATAGAATTAATAGGGAATTATTTAATTACAAATTAATTTTAAAGCCAATTAATAATTTATTAAATTAATAATCAAATTATAATTTTTAAATTCATATAAATAATAATTTCTTAAACGAGATTGCCACTTTCTTTTAATTTTAAATAAAATAAATAGTAAGACTTACTTTGGATATTTAAATCCATTAAATCCCATTAAATTTTAAATCCAATTTGTATTCTTTAATTAAATAAGATCACAATTAATTATTCAAAATACTTTTATTATAAACAATTAACACGTCTTAATATTTTGATTGATAAAACTAAAGTGTCACTTAAAGGACATTTTCGGTTGTTGCTAGCAGGTAGCAACATCCTTCTTTTACATTTTTAATTGAATAATGAATTGATTGGTTACAATTAAATCAATACTAATTGTTTCTCCTTTTAGTTTGTATAATATTTTTTGCGCACACATGCTCTGACAACGATTTATATTTCTTGCAGACTAAATACATCGAGCTTGTTAACGCAATAAAAATTAATAAGAAATATTTCTTTAAATTTTAATAATTATTATAATACACTTTTAAATCTATTTCTTAAATATATATTTTTAAATTAAAACGTATGGGCGCGTAGTGCCACATGACGTGACACCCCCACACTTGGGACGATTGTCACACATGAGATCACAAAAAATTTAAATTAAATTTGTATTATTATTTTCATATGAATTATATATATATGTGGAATAGGTATATGTTTAATTTATTTTCTTCTTTTAAATAAATTTATTTAAGGTTTCTATAAAAATCAGAACTTTTTATTTAATAATGAATAAATACTTTTTGATTGATTAACATAAGCTCGCAGTTTCCTCCATTTTTTCACGTTTGTCATTGCATATCGTACTATGCACTTGCGTATCCTTCCTTCGCTCATCTCCAACCCTTTTTTCCTGCGTTCCCCATCAGCCATGCTAGTCTACCATTGCTCCCAGCTCGAACTCTTAGCATTTCTTTTCTTTCCACATTCATGCGCACATGTTTCATTGGTGACGCGTCCTGATGTGCAGTCTTTCTAAACTTTCATACTTGCATCGTTCATGAGATACATTTGGTCAGATAACAATTGGTGCAGCACCATTTTATCACTCTACCATTGTCTATAATTTGAATGAACACCACTTCTACAACTGTTTCGTATTAATTTCCCACAACTTATAGTCGTCTAGTTCATCAAACACTTCAGGTTGGTCGTTGATACTTATGCCTTGAACAGCATCCAACTGACGTCATCGCAGTCTGGAAGTATCGGGACAAATGGTAGATCCATCTTAGTGTGTGTAGTATAAAATTTCACTTTAAGAGTAAGAAAATACACTGTCACCAACTGGACTTTAGCGAATCGTTTGATTGAAGATCACTAAAATATTTTTAATGAATTATGTGCTAGTTTACCAGTCAAATTGAGGTTTTTAAGATAGACACAACGGGGATGCGCAACGCAAAGAGTTAACCATCTGCTAAGCATCCTGTCCTATCGCTTCCTTGAGTACGCGCGACTTGCACGTCCTTGATGCGTGTCTCAAGGAAAGAATATATGTAGCATATGAAAAATATTGAAAGCTCATAATTAATAATTAATAATTCAATGAATTTTCATCTTCATATACAGTATACTGAATATCATCATACATATTCATCCGGATTGTAAACTGAATTAAGTATACTATTCATTACAAACTCTTTCAGTTTTATATGGATATATCTTTTTTCCTGAAACATGTACTCAGTAAACAGATAATACGAATAGTGCGTGTGAGCACAAATATCCAATGGATTCCTATCCACTGTCAGCGCCTCAGCACGTGCTCACGCCCCGTCTGCACGTCCCACTATTGACCAGCGGTGTTAAGCGCAGCATTGTTCTCCTCCGGCCGAATAGACATTCAACACTCTTTTTTACAAAAATATATTAGAGAGTATGTTGTTAACACTAATATGTACATAATTATAGTTACTTATTTTTTACGTTTTACTCTTTTGCTTCCTTTATTTTTTCACGCTATTGATCTAGTATTTGGCACCACACACAAAATCTGCTATTTGTGTCTCAGTTTACTCCTAGTATTTCATTCATGTAATAGACTTAAATACCTATTAAGAAATTTGATTACGTGAGAACGTTTAACTTTTATTGCATAATTATTTTCCATCAGGGTCTCAGGGTATACCCAAGTGTTGAACAATCTTCACGATATCTATACCTGTCTGAAAGAACAATTCTGTTCTGTAACATGTTACACAATCTTGAACTACTAGTCGTGTGGACAGAGATGATGCCAAGGTTTACTCACATAACGGAATGATCGTTTGGTGTCATTTGATATTGTTTGATAACATTCACACACAGAAGTTTATTATTATAATAGCAACAAAATTTCTTCTTCGTGTTTCATCAATTTTTTAAACATGAGGCTGTAATTAAACTTGCGTAAAATTTTATATATTTCTTCCAGGAAGCTGGTATGAGGAAGCCCATATAATAATCCATTCGTCTTGTTGTTGCATATATTTTAATACACCATCAGATCTGGCATCTGCAAAAATAAAATATGACAGATTGAATAAAGTCATAGTTGTAGTACGTTATCAAAAATTTGATTCAGTCTCAGAGCCCATATTGAAGACACTGACTGAGTTTATTTGCAATTTTGTGAGTGATTGTCATTGTTGTTGAATTATTTTCTGTTTCTCATTTTGGATAAATTCTTCTTGCTTCATCTCCGATGGTTGCAAATTATTTTGGTCGTGTCGTGCCGATTCTCCTATCTTGCTCTGATGACGCCACCTTAGTGCTATGATTTTTACACTTTTCTTCTCATTTTGGATACACAGTTGCGCATTGCGTTTGTTGCTACACTAAGTTAGTGTGACCCATCCTACAGGAATTGTTGGTGCCTTCCTTTTGCCCTTGAGGTTGCTACTCTGCTCACCTCCCTTTTTGCTTATCCGTTGCCGTATGTTTTTGTCAAATTTCGTTTCTTCTGTTTGTCCATTTGATTCATATTACTACACACTGATTATGCTTTTACCAGTTTGCGACGTTCTCCAGCATCTGCGTCCTGCGTGCACGCTACTACCCGCTCATAGATAGCGGCAACCTAACATTTCGTTAGGGCAGATCCAGTGCAATCATTGTATCAAACACTATTTGGTCAACGATAATAGTAATAGACCGAGAGAGTCCACCTGCACTGAGTGTTCCAAAGTCCACTAACTTCGTTCCCCCAAGTTTTCTTCTTCACATGTTGATTCTGTCAAGTTTTTTTCTAATGAATTTTGATCAATATAATGATACAGTGATTCTCCTTGATTAATTGTTTGTTTCACAGATAAAACACGTGCGATGTAGTTTCAAAGATTGCTGGTGTTTCTCCAAGAGGAGACATGATTCTATCCTCGTAATTGTTCTAGAGTTTTGTTTAAAGGAGATAATACCAAAAAAGACTGTGGTAAAAGAAAAGCTACAGACGTTTGATTGAACATATTTCCATGTTAGTTCGTTACAGGTTTGAAAATCTTATGGTGGAACAAAAAAGCTTCACTAGGTCCAGGTGAACAGCTATACCAAACTACCGGTGACACATTAAAAATCGGTAAATATTATAAATCACAAGTATTTGAGTTTCCTTTCTCACTAAAATAATGTGGTTTTTGTTCAAAAAGTAACTGAGTTGTGTCCCTTAACCAGCACTGATAATTCTTGATAACATGGCTTCTCGTGGGTAGACCGAGACATCTACACGTAAACATTTAATTATTGTTTGACAGTTTTTCGCGCTGCTATAATCACATATAGCTGCCCGTTCATATAATTATACGTCAATTCAATCTGGATTTTGGATAGCGAATGGATAAAGAAGTCGGTAGAAACATTTCGTTCTAAATAACATCTATAAACTAGATCATTATATAAGTGTTTCAGTTGTTGTTTTTGAATAAGTTTTCAACGGAAACAACGTAGAAGTAACATACGTAATAATCGAATTTTCTGTTGTGTTACTTTCCGCCTTTGATTAATAAATCGTCTTTAATCGTTTCAGCATAAATCAATAAACTGGGATGTGTTCTGTGCATGATTATTTATAGCCAACATATTAGTTCTACTTGTGCGTGGCTTAAGCAAAGTAAGTCCAGTCGATTCTAAGAATAAATTAGTTCGATGCGCTTCTGAATCTGTGTCGACTATTCTGTTACTTTTCCTACTTTTCCGCGAAGATATAACTTTCATATTTATTGAATTGACAGTCATCGTGTGAATATATTCCCAAAAAGTAGATCTCCGATCATAATCCGAGACACCAAGATTTTTAATAAGGACAAGTTATTGCTGACGCTTAAGTGAATTTTTATTTGATCTAATTGAATTTCTGTTAAAATATTCTTGTAAATAATTTTTGACTATTCCTTAACTACGACATTAGCCCAAATTTCCATAAATATCAGAATAATATTCTACCGAAAATTTTTCCATCAGTCTCGATACTTCCAGCAAGTGTACACTTTTCCTTGTGGTTGTGACTTAATTTTTAAGAGCAGTTAAAAATAATTTTTCCGAGATATAAAGAACCCGTTTACAATGAATGGTCAATGAACATTTTTCCTTTAGAAATTCAATACAAATATTCATTAAAACCGTTATTTACTATTGAAATATGAGAAATACGCATTCCACATGATAACTGTCGTAACATTTTCAATTTTACATTGTATTACTTTAGTTTGAAGAAATTCTTCTTAATTGTAATAATTGAATGAAAGGTTGAGAAATTGTATAACTTCTCGTTCTTTAATTCCACATCTCAATTTATTGATTAGAACAGTGGTTGAATTTTACTGTGATCTTTCACAATCGATATCCAATTATCCCAAAAACGGATTTTTGGACTCAATAAAAATAAAAATATTGCAAATGCGAAAATTTTTTGATAATCAATCTGTAAAGTAAATTAATAGTAGGCTGTCATTGTTATCAACCATGTGTAAAAATTTAAGTGTTTTGTCGTGTTTTATGATTGGGGTGTTATTGTTTCTGGATTTAAGTAAATGGAATATCTCAATCTAATTCAGAGGAAATTTGTGTTCGTTTTTCAGTTTGAATTTTTACATTCCCTTTTCTAAAATGTTCATGAACTTTATAGGACCGGAATACTTGAGCGTTTAGTGTTGTGTTCCAGGAGTAGGGTCCACTTGTAAGAAACTAATGGTCCCTGGGGGGTAAGATGTTTGAGGAGTACATATATTTTCAGAGATTATGTCTTGACGGTTTCTTTTGATTGAACTAAATTTTTTGAATTATGCTAATGAATCTATGGGCGCGCTGTAATCTGTGTAACTAAAGCAAGTAAATGTCCTTGCATAGTAGTGACTTGTTCACATTCTCTATAGGGTTCACTAGAGGTATAGAAGCTTTTGACACAAACTATTGTTAGGGTGGCATTTTCGAATGCCAAAAGTGGATAACTTATTATAAAGGAAATACCTGCTAGAGTTCTAGGTCCAATCATCCATGGTTCAATCATCAATGTGACATGAAGAGACTTAGATATGTCATTGCAAAGATTTGAGTGGTGATCGTTTCTAAGTAACCATTTGATTGTTGGATGATAGCGGTCGTTCGTAACTTTTTAAGTGTCCGAACCTTTTAGCAACATTTTTACAAGCACTCTAAAAGTGCGACCTGAGCTGTTAAAATTACTTAGGTGACCCAAAATACAATATAGGTCGTTTAATAAAAGCATCGCAAAATTGTTACTGCTTTAGTATGGCGTTTTTAAAAGGAACTGCTACAACAAATTGTAGAAAATAAATCTTGAATTGTTTATTAATCATTCTTTTTAGTCTTGGGTTGTCTTGGCTCCGTAGAGAAAACAATATACTAAAGCAATTTTCACAGATTACAAGTAGCCAGCGGGTATCTGTAAATAATCATTGGTTCTTTATTCTTTTACGAACAAATTTCTTTATGACATTCAAACTTGTTGAATTCGTCTTTGTGTGTATATCTACTTTGTAAATTTTTCCCAGAATAATTTCTTTTAATTCTTGAATTTATGATTTTAGGTTACACCATGAGTGACCTCCTATAGTAATTATGCATTTCGATATATTACATCTCTTTTTTCTTCTGGAACATAAATAATTGTACGTAACAAATGAATAACTGTTTCTCTCTTTTTGTTTTATCAAAAATATGGTTTAAGGTCTGTAGACAATATCGGTACCAGTAATGTTTTCAATATTATTATTTTTTAGGCAAAACAAATTGATTTGTAGCGTGGTGAACGATTAATTCTTTTTGTTAATTATAGAATACTTCTATAGTATTTTTTTCTATCAAATTTATTTTTCGATTTTTTTCTTTACTCTTATTGGCAGAGCAAAAGATAATATTCTCAGCTATGTACTCTCTGTTAAATAATAGTCCTTAGAGATGGAAATTGTAAAGGGCAAGTTATTTTGTGTGTAGATGGGAGGTTTAGGTTTGGTGTAAGTTTCTTTTTAATTTAAAATTCGCGTTCATCTAATGGTTCGCCTTTGTAAATCAACAAAAATAAGCTATTAAATCTTTTCTAAGGCAGCGGGAGGGGGTGAAAAGAATCTTTAAAGTATCAATTAACAGTGTTTTAATATTTCCTTGTAAATAAATTTTTCCGTCACCATCACTAATAAGTCATTTACTGTTCATCGTCCAATGTCATTGTCATGATATCATTGTCATCGTCTGTGTTATCATTATTTATCATGTATTTAAATCTTCTAATTTCAGCTGAGCTCATATAAGTGGATGAAAAGTTTTTTGCATATCTTCCTCAGATTTTCTCTGATTTTCTTAATAGGATGTTTTCTTTCTTCTTTCTGTTGGTTTTGTCTTTTTAAGCTGTTCTTTCAAAATATTCTTCATAAGTTTCTCAGGTAAAATTTTCTAGGTCTTTCCTCTTGTTTTCTTTTTCTGTGAGTCGGTTCAGTGAAGTCTTCAGGTTGTTTTTGAATAATTTTATGAAGGGTTTCAGTTCATATCAACTAGTCTTTAGTCTTGGAGTTGAGGTATTGTATTAGTTTATATTTTTTGAGTTTTTAATTCGTTGTAGTTATAAACGTTAACATTTGTTGCAGTCTTTTTGAAGCTGGATTCTTGTGAAAGCAAGTCGCGCATGACATTTGATTTTCCGGTGGTTTATAGAAACATCTAGGCAGATTCTAGATAGTTGTTAAATCGCCATTTTAATACTCGGGTTGCATTGACATCTTTTGCACTTTTGAACCAACTAAAGGGTGGCGATGCAGTTTACAAGTGGAAAAATTTTCTTCCATAAACATAAGGGTCCAAACGTTTTAGACACTAAGAAACAATACTAAAGCTTTCGTTGTTCTATGTAATCCATATTTAATTTCTGAATCGTTTAAATCCTTTTGAGTGCATAAGCGACTCGGGTTGGTAAATCGTGACCAGTTTTTCCGTTGTGGATAAAACACCGCCCAGATAGCAATCCTGGTGCTCATGGTTATAAGATTTGAATGTTGGGGGAGGTGGGTGTAGTAAAATCGGAGTATAGGATACAGGTGGTGAGTACAACATTATCCCGGGCCGAATAAATTAAATGGAGATTGTCTCAGCTTCTTGAGTCCAGTTCAAATTTGGTACATCGTTTCGTTAATAAATTAAGCGTTAAAGGGGTAGCAATTTGTAGCATAGTCTTGAAAAATCTGTCTATAATCATTTGTAAATCCTAAAAAGTTGTCTAACTTTCTTTATGGAGTAGTTGGTCTGGTGGGCGTAAGTTTTAGGCTGGCTTCAACGTTGCTTTGGATGCTGGTTATGAAAAGAATTTGGACTATCAAATTCCTAAATAACAAACTTCTCTTTTAAGGAAAAGGATTTATCTGGGTGTAAGTTTTAAATTTGCACTTCTAAGCTATCCATTAATGATCATGCTTTTTTCATGTTCAGCTAAATCGTTTTGAAATACAACATATCATCCATACAAACAAGAATTGCTTTTCCATTAAAGCCTGCTAAAACTTGTCGCATTAAGCTTTGAAAATGGCCTGGACCATTTATAAGTCCAAAACGCCATTCGAAAAAATGTGGTCTAATGACCTAAAGGAGTTGAAAAAGCAGTTTTATGTGATCTGGACGTTTTTCAATAGGAATTTATGGAAAACCTTGATACAAATCAAAAGAACTGTAAAAATATTTAGACCTTGCCTAAACTAATTCAAAATTTCAGTAATATTGGAAGAGGAGGGTAGCGTTGGTGGAGGGTTTTTTGCATTTAAGCTCTAGAAATCAACTACCATTTCTCCATTGTTTATTTCCTTGTCGATCGTGTGGGAGGTTTTCTTTGGAACTATCCAGATTGGACTATTATAAGGAGAGAAGTGAATATATAAGGCATTAGCTTTGTCAAGTAAATCTGACTTTGTTTAGTTACTTCTTCAATTAACATGGGTGGATCAATGAAGTGTTTGGTGTTATATAAATTTTAGGTGAGGTTATTTAGCAATTGGGTTTCTTATTTTCATGTTCACTTTAGTTGTATTGTGGTAATGGTTCATGATTTAGAAGAACGAAATTTTAATGATGGTTTTGTTATTGGTATTATTCTATCGAACGAATTGTCTTTTCCTCTTGTTTTTATTGTGTTTAATTATGTATTAAATACTTCTTTAAATATGAACTTGCTGGAAATTTTTCTGGAGTATCGTTAATAACAATTTTAAATCAGTTTTATTATTATTTTCATTATTTAGTATTTTCATATTTAGTTACACGGGGTTTTTAGCGTCAATTATTTTATTTAAATTGCTGGTTATTTTCTATTGTATTATTTGATTTCGTCAATAATAACAGAATTGTATTCTGACAAGTGTGTCAAGGGATTGAATAAAATTGTTTGAAGTATGTTAGAATCTTCCAAAGATAACCTCACACTGGTCAGCCGATACAACAATTTAAAAAAATCGAATCCACTGAAGATCTGCATCGTCCTTCATCCTGGTCATAAAAGAAATGGTGAAATTAGTGCCTCGTTTTGGTTTTGGGCTACGTGGTAGTGCATTAAAATCATCATGTTTCGAGACTCAACTCTGGCTCTAGCCGGTTCATCTGGCCTAGTTGGGTTCATATATCATTTTATTTGTATATATATTATTAATTTGATATCACCTTCACATGGGTCCTGTTTTCTGTATTAATGACACATTCATTGTCTGAGTCACAGTGCATTATCGTCCAACGTCTAAGTTTTGTAATCCAATCTTAACATGATGATGCGTCTCAAAGTAACAATTGTCTTCATCGTCTGTATCGTATAAGTCTTGAAATTCCAAAGTTTACTTTTTCAATATATTCTTCTAATTCTTTGTTCATTTCAGAAAACTTCAAATTGTTGCAATAGACTGTGCGACGTCGGGGGGGGGATCTGGCAGAAAAATTTTTGAAAGGAATGGGAGCATTTAGAGACGGGGGGAAGATGAACGGGGAAAGAGGAGGGCGAAGGGGAAAGCAGCATGCAAAGAAAAAGGATAGGCTTGCAGGAGGAGATGGGGGGAAGAGGGAGATGAGCAGAACAAAGGTGACGGAGCGGCGTTAAAGAAAGGCGGGGCCGAAGAAGACACCCGGATTGTTCAAGTTGGAAAATTCAGCGGGAACGAAGAAGAAATGTATTTTCACCCCTAGGATAATGCGAATTCACTGCTCCTAAAGTATAGAACAGGAAGTATCATGGAGTCCAACGAAGTTAATAAGTTTTGATTTAATCAATATAACATCCGTGTGGGACAAAATTTTTGTTTTAAAAGGATGGGGACCCACTTCCTGTAGCTAACAGACCGAAAAATCGCCTGGCATCTTTAATTTAACGCTTTGCCCTAGCAGAGTTTGTTGGACTATTATTTATTTCTGTCAAATGTATTCTTTCGATCGCGTTCTCTGTTGGGGTTCTCAAAACTGGCGATTTCGAGAATTGCCTTTGCTGCACGCCCGAGCAGAATGACTGCTTCCTCGTGTTCCCGGATGGGTGCGGCATGTTAGTTTAATGCGTTGCCAGCAATCGTTCGGTAGTTTCGAGGCCCGTTTTATGGACAAGGAGTAACAAACTACTAACGCATTCAGAAATTTTTAGAATGTATGAAGCCGTCGCTGTTACATAGTAAAAAAATAATATTTGGAGTTTAATCTCATGACCATGTTATTATTATTTTTCAAGTTCTTCCATTATTATTATTGACTCTACAAGTTCTAGAGTATGTCCCAGTTTTGCGTATTACAAAGTTGACAAGTTCTATGATTTATTTGATTGACGTAATCGAAAAACGACATTTATCAGATGTAGACCATTCTTTTTACAAATTTGACAATTACAGATATTTGAAATTTGGATTATTTCTTAAACGACATTTATATCGGCGTTTATGACCCGATTTTTGACAAATGACAAATTATTCTTTGGTTGAGTTTGAGAATTTCACTAGCATTAAAGCTATAAAATTAACTAACTCGCGTCTTTTTAAAGGAAAAGAACATTTTATCACGAACGTGACGCCCGGCTTTCGCACATATTGCAGCAAATTGAATAGTTTTAGTTTTCTGAGAATTTTTTATTTTGTTTATAAGTTTGATCATTTTGATTGAACGCGAGAACTTTGGCTTTTTTCTTACTACCTTTCTTATTAGATATTCATTGCTCATAATTCATATTCACATAATCATTCCAAAAAAGAATTGACCTTCCTACTAACCATGAGTGCTTCATTAATAGTTTGTTGATAAGTTTGCGATGCTTTTAGACAGAAACGTTTTTTCTATAGGTTCTGGTCAAGACGTATTTAAGAAAATTCTTTTCTTCTCAATTTTTTGTTGCATTTTGTTTTTATAAGGCGTCACATTCTTGAGTATTATGAGTTGATCTATAAAGTTAACCACCGGATTGGACCTATCTTGATTGAATCTAATTAGAGAGAAATTTTAATACCGATTCATTTTCGTTTTTCTTTTCTGGATAAATTTTTCCTATTCTCCTAATAAAATCATTTCCGAGTTTGACGGTGTAAAATACCTCGCAAATTGATATAAAAGTCATGTTATTAGTTTTATTGTTCCCTTCCATAAAAGATTCTCTTAAATCACCTGTTAATTACGTTGTAAAAGTCGAATTAAACATGTTGTCGCTTCTTTTGGATTAGAATTAAATGCTTGTCACTACAACAACTTATAAATTCAGTGAAAAGTAATATTCTACAGGCGCATCAGATTCGGTATAATTGAAAGTGCTTCTTAAAGTTATATATTGATTATTTGATAGTGCCATGTTCCCGGATTAATCGATATTGGCCGTGCTGATTTTCTCGTATTAGCCGAATTGGTACAATGAATAACTTTTCCTGGAGTCTTGTTCCGATATTATATACGTTTACGCCGTAATTATATCAAACGATTGAATTTATTGATTCTTCTCTTGGATGTCCTCGCATCTAATATCGGCAGAAGCTTTCAAAAGTTATTTGTTTATATAAGTTCGGTTTGTAACTTTCTTTTGTTCTACTTAATAATTTTTCAATATTTGTTAAAAGTGTATCGTTTGAATCAATAATTTCTTCAGCAACTTCGGTTCTAGTGATTCCGTATGTCAAATATATCTGTGTTTGTACTATGTAAAATATGATCAACCAATGTAGAAAAAGGGAAAGGGAATCTCTGTATTTTAATAATTCTCTTATTGGTTTTTCTTGATTTAGTTTCATAAGATTTTGATTTTTTATCTTCTTGTTTGATTGCTAGTTTAATCGGGTATTTAATTCACTAATCTTCTGGAAATCTTTTGCATGTTTGCGAGTTAAAGGTCTTTATTCTATTCAGAATATCATCATTTAAATTTTTAGTAATTTATTCAAAAATTTTTGAAAGTTTATTTCAAGAATAAATTCAATAAATTTAGACTTTAACTGAGTTTACTTTTTCCGACACAAAGCCTCTCGTATCCCGGACGAGCCCCCAAAAGTGATGTCATAATTTATTAAGCGACTGACATCTTAAAGATCACGCCTTTTTAGCTCTCTTCTGTCGTTTGCAATAGCTGGGTGGAGTAAGAGGTTGTTGCATTAGGATTTAATAATAATAAAATATTCTTTTAGTTATAGGATAAGGTAATAGAATGGGTAGAATTAAATAGGGATATTTATTTAATTAACAATTAATTTTAAAGGCAATTAATAATTATTAATTAATAATCAAATTATAATGTTAAATTCATATAAATAATAAGTTTCTTAAACGAGATTGCACTTTCTTTTAAATGTTGAATAAAAATAATATTAAGACGTCTTTTGATATTTAATCCAAATTATAATTTGAAATCAATTTGTATTCTTTAATTAAATAATGGATCACAATTAATTAGGCAAATACTTTTATTATAAACAATTAACACGTCTTAATAGTTGATTTGAGAAAACTAAGTGTCCTTAAAAGGACATTTTCGGTTGTTGCTAGCAGTTGCAACATCCCTTCTTTTTACATTTTTGAAGTGAATAATTAAATTGTGATTGGTTACAAGTTAAATCAATAATAATTCTTGTTTATTTTCTTTTAGTTTGTAACTAAATATTTGTTGCGAACAAGGCTTCTGTACAACGATGTATTATTTCCTTGCATACGAAGATTACATCTGAAGCATTGTTAAGACGCATAAAAATTGTAATAAGAAGATTTTTCTTTAAATTTTTTAATAAATTATTTATAATAACTT
>NW_023276426.1:0-31309 GCF_013357705.1 Chelonus insularis
TTGTTCTGAAGAACTCGGAAAAGTACTCTGAAACGTTGTCGTAATTGGAACATACTTTTCCGAAAGATTCAGAGTCAATCAGAAGGAAAAATTTAGAAATATGGAGTTTTCAGAGTAATTCTGATAAATAAACGATAATCAGGAAAATAAAAAGTGAAATTTTTGAGATTTTCAAAGAGTTTCTCAGAGTAAATCAAAATTAAATATAGAATTTAAATTTTAACATTTCAGGATTATTTCAGAAACAATCAATATAAAATATGGACTTCAAATTTTACATTTCAGAATATTTCGAGACAATAATATAAAATATGGACTTTAAATATTTACATTTCAGAATATTTCAGGATATTTCAGAAACAATAAATATAAAATATGGACTTTTGAAAATTCTTACATTTCAGATATTTCAGAAAAAATCAGAAATGTGGAGTATTTTCGGAATAAGTTGAAAAAAAATTGAAATTAATCTGAGATGTTGCATTCATCAAAGAAAACATATTTATGCAAAATTATAAAATTATAAAGTATCTTATGAATGATAATACAATAGAGTTACAATAGGAATTAAAAAATGAAACCAAAATCTATATACTTCATAAATAAATTAAATGAATGATTTTCGATAATTTAAATAGCCAAAATGTCCTAGATCCAACGTTTTCATCATAGTCCTGTCATCATAAAGAATTTACATTTTTAATGTTTTCATCATAATGACAAAACTATGTTAAAAGAATAGGCATCTTGGACATTTCGCCTATTGAGTATTAAAAATCATTAAATCAATTATAAGTAAATTATTGCTAAACTTTATAGAGAAATGACATTGATCATTAAAACTCTCAGTCTATGCAAATCATTTAAATCTCTCTATGCTGTACATTATTTGTAAAAACAAAAAAATTACATTAAATAAAACAGAATAACTTTTTTATAAAACTTTTCGTAATAAAAAATATTTATAGCTTATATCTATGATTAGAAGAAACCACTAGTGATGGTTTACAATATCGGGGTAACCATATTGCAATACTGATTAATGTTCAACTTAACATAACATCAGTCATTACCTTAAAGAGGTAGGTTTATCAATCATTTATCTCAAGAAATATTCAATAGAAATTAAATGAAAAAAAAAATGTTAATCTCTTGTACTCTTTGGACGAATTGAATTGATGATTTTCGATAATTCAAATAGCCAAAATGTCCTAGATTCCAACGTTTTCATCATAGTCCTGTCATCATAAAGAATTTACATTTTTAATGTTTTCATCATAATGGCAAAACTATGTTAAAGAATAGGCATCTTGGACATTCGCCTATTGAGGTATTAAAAATCATAAATCATTATAAAGTAAATATTGCTAAACTTTATAGAGAAATGAACATTGATCATTAAAACTCTCAGTCTATGCAAATCATTTAAATCTCTCTATGCTGTACATTATTTGTAATAACAAAAAAATTACATTAAATAAAACAGAATAACTTTTTTATAAAACTTTTCGTAATAAAAAATATTTATAGCTTATATCTATGATTAGAAGAAACCACTAGTGATGGTTTTACAATATCGGGGTAACCATATTGCAAATACTGATTAATGTTCAACTTAACATAACATCAGTCATTACCTTAAAGAGGTAGGTTTATCAATCATTATCTCAGAAATATTCAATAGAAATTAAATGAAAAAAAAAATGTTAATCTCTTGTACTCTTTGGACGAATTGAATTGATGATTTTCGATAATTCAAATAGCCAAAATGTCCTAGATTCCAACGTTTTCATCATAGTCCTGTCATCATAAAGAATTTACATTTTTTAATGTTTTCATCATAATGGCAAAACTATAATGAAAGAATAAGCATCTTGGACATTTCGCCTATTGAGGTATTAAAAATCATCAATTGAATTTACGCATTAGTATTAATTATTTTCATCAGAATCGTTTTCATTGTTCTACCCTTACGTTTTTTTTGGCTATCGTCTTTCTGGCGCCTCCAATGGCTCGTCCCAGGTAAGCATTTACTTCCTTCATTTCAACAGTTGTGTCATTTTATCGCGGTGTCTAAGATACCTCTCAAACTGATTTATTACAACTAACTTTTTTTTTCTTCGAGAAGTGACGGTTCTCTCTCCCCTCTATGTGAGCGACAGATCTATTAGCCAATTGTTCTTGCCCCCAGAGGGCATAAGCTAATTTTGTAACGAAGAGACTTGGTTTGACTTGATTTTTTGCCTTATTATAAGCAACTTGGCTGACCCACTCGCCCTCTCCCAAGTAAATGAGACCTGATCTTTTCGTTCCTACAGTGAGATTCGCCTCATTATTTAAATTCAAGTTGTTCGGTGAAAGTAATCTTAGTGGTGGTTCTTCTATGTTGTGAGGTGGTATTTCTATGTTGTGTTCTGGTTCTTCTATGTTATATGGTGGTTCTTCTATGTCGTACGGTGGTAGTTCTACGTGTGTGATGGTGCTTCTCTGGTGAGGCTGGGTTATTTATTTCAACTACCTGAAAAGTGAACAATTAAATGATTTTAAAATATCAACTGTAGGGAGAGGTTTCAAGACGACAGTTTATTGGCTCTACAGAATTTTCTTTTATATATATGGCTGTAACCCGACAATTTCTGTAAGTAATATAGTTTATGTATTTGTGCATCATGTAATTGTTTTTGCAAAACTAGCCAAGTTTAACAATTATTGTAAAAAACATCTAATCAAACCATACTAACAGTATAAATGTTTTTAAGGACCTTATGTCTTTTGCATTATAAAAAAAAAGGATAGTTGAAAAAAGTTTCGGTCAAACTATTTTGTGTATTAAACATTTCTAAAATTAGAGGAATATTAAATAATGGCTACTCACATCTCAGTGTCTGCACTTGTACTAGCTCGGGCTTTTTCGTGGGCATCTATAATGGCCTCAGCCATCTTCCGTTTACTGCTTTTTTTTTGTCTCAAGCTTCTGTAGGCATTATGTATATATATTACTGTCATAATCAACGTTGTAATGGTTGTAAAATTTGTAAATAAAAATAAATAAATTATATAATTTTGCTATATTTTCAATTTGGTAAGGAAAGCTGTCGTTGAATAGATTTTAATAAATCTTATGAAATTATCACTTTATCAATAAATGAGACATAAAAAATATTGTTAGTTATCCATTGTAAAAGACTAAAAGACACAAATTTTTATCTCTTAAAATAAATAAAGGTGATTATGAGGAGAAAATTGTAATAGTAAAGTAAGCTATTGAAGATTTATGTTAGTGGAAATTAAGTGCAAGTATTAGATCAAATTCAACAAGAACTTATCACTACTTTTCAGTAATTTCTTCTGATACTTTATTATCAGGGTGAAGTTGTTATTGTAATGGCTCCGTACCTTTCCGCTTTTGGAATTAGCAAGTAAAGTATAGACAGTAATAATAATAGACGTAAAACATTATATTTAAGATTTCCGGATTTCTATACTCTTCACCTTTTGCTGTAATTCTTAATACATAAACGCAAATAATTAATGATCAAACTACAGGTGTATTAAAAGCAGAAACAAAATTTGACGGACTCATTCGATCTCACAATCATCATGAAAACAACTATAGCTCTACTCAAAAACTGTACTATCCACTCTACTGAATCATAATAACTATTCAAAGCTATGAGTGTAATTAAGACCCATAAATAACTGTCATAACATTGAACTCATTGAAAAACTTCTATTTCAAAGGATTACCGAAATTATTTTTTACGTAATAATAAAAATGCTGAATTTTCATAAATTAAAAGTCTTTTTATTGAAACAATAAACAAGTTTCATATTTAAAAAATGATGAATATATTTACCTTTCTTTGTACCTTAATCACTTCCTCTTCGTCTTTATCACTTTCATCCTCATCATCTCTGTCATTATTACTTCGATTTTCATCACTTTTACCGTCATCATCGTTTTTTGACGTTTCATCAGTTTCATCATCTGTATCCATAATATCTTCAATTTTATCGGAGTCGTTTATTTTCGGATCAGGTATTCTTTTTTCTGCAATTATATTCTCCAATTCCTCTTGTGTTTCTTAAAAAAAATGTATATGTATATAAATTGATACTAAGTAGTTGGATATAATTAGATAGAATTATATTGTTCTTCAATAATTTAAAATTATTTATAGAAAACGAACAGTTTCTATTCAAAAACATACAAAAGTAATAGTAAATCACGTGACTAAAAAGAAATTTACATCTTTTATTTATTGTACTTTATTCACTTAAAGTACAATGTGATAAATTATTTTCGTTGGTGGAATAAAAAATACGTTCTCGTGCAAATTAACATTATAATTATAATGCATAAGCAAATGAAATTGAATATGTTTAAAAATAAATCATTTTATTAAGGCAGTAGTTAAAATTACGTATATACTACAATTAATTTATATCGATAAGGTACTATACACATATATAACTATTTATGTTACATGTCGTTTATGTGCGTTATAGAAGTAAACTATAAAATTCAAAATTAATTTTAAAAAAAAGTAATTCTTTCATCTTTAATATCAACCCAATTTCTAAAAACCGGCTTGAGAATAAGTATGGAAACACCCTGTACAATTATTTTAAGGTTATCACTAACCATTGTTCCCATGTGGCGACAATCATTAACAATAACTACGTATCAGTAATTTATTTCATATTCATTCAAAAAATTTCTTTGCTACAATAACATTTACAGACATATAACATGAATAAAAAATAATAAATGTATCTTTCTCACCTCCAACTAATAATATTCTACAGGATTTCTTTAGATTTTTCTCGTGTAACAAATACATTTGTTTGTTTGATGGATTGTCGATATAAGTGTCGAAATCGATTATATTTTTAGTCTTAACAATTTTTTTTTCTAAAGTTTTTAATAACTTTATGTACGCGAATTTCATTGTTGCACAAAAAAATAATATTAATTCCGACAAAACGAATTTTCTTAATTATATTGCGCACCCAACGTCTCACACAACGTGCCTGCATGTACTGGTTCTTGAAAGGTTATCACGTGTCTGATAGAACGAGAAGTGGGGTCAGAGAGAAGTCCTAGTGGTTGATGTGAGGGCATCACACACGTACTTGTATACTTTTACTTTCAAAGATAGAGTCAGTAACAGAAATCGTACTAAAAGTGAAAATTGTGATTGTGATTCATTGTAACGCGTTTATTATTAAATAAAAAAAGAAGATACGAGATTTATTAATAAACACATATTAATGGTAAGATAAGCATAATTGTTTTTTATTAGTGTGCACGATTTATTGAAAAAAGACTTTATCAAATACATGTTTAATAATATAGTAATTTATAACCTCTTTGGTGTATCAACTTGTATCGTTATTTGCATATTTCATTGATTCATAAAAATCTTTTATCTTTTTTAGAAATTATATAAATATTAAAGTTTCCATCTTAATTTACATGATTCAAAATTAATGTATCACTTCTGCATTCATCACTGTAACAAATATAATTAAATGCCTCTTTGTATACCTAAAGCGAAAATTATCGATTTTCTGTGAACTTCAAACATTTGAATTTACTGAACATATCTAATTAATTTACAGATACACCTGTTATAATAGTAAAAATGGAATGGAATAATGAATGATAAAATTGAATTGATGTGATAATTTTCTCCGGGCATCATATCTAGTAAACCACTTTGTGCACTCTACAAATAAATCTACATATATTTATGATTATTTTATATGCTTTCTTTTTCATGAGGTAAGTTTCTCTTTTGTATCTATATCATTTTTTGTTTTGATAATATTTCTACGACTTAAGTTAAATCAATGTATAAGAAGATACTTTATGTTTAGAAATCAAATGAATCATTCTACAATCGTCGATTCATTTCTCTTATTTATTTTCAGTTATGATTTATTCTTCATTATTGTCACAATCCATTTAAAAAAATTTGAATCTTAATTTATTAATCATTTTCTTTATTCTATGACTTCAATTATGATCCGAAGTTTATAAACTAATAATAATGTAGGGTTAAAAATTATTATACATGTTAGAAAAAATAGAAAATATTGAAATTCGATGCTTTACAACAAAATGCTATGCTTTACATAGTTTCACGCAATTTTAATTGGTACGGAAAATAATAATGAACCATTTACGTATTTATTTGGTGTAAAGATGATACTATCAATTTGATAGTTACCTGGTGTTGATTGACCTGTTTTTGTGGCTTCCATATCAATAAAGGTTAATTGATGGATGACCTAAAACCACTGAAATATACTCATAATGCAAGTAATTGTTAATAAATTTTATGAACTTATTACAGATGCTTTATTAACTAAGTCCTACGACATTTTTTAATAACAGAGTTTATCTCTCACTAAAGGTTCTCCAACAATCGATCACTTGATATTCTTCTATCTATCAAACAATTTGTCATTACTATCAAAGTTCATAGAAATGATCATATTTCAAGAAACACCAGAAATAAAAAAGAGTACTTTTCTTCTCAGTTCATCATTTTCATTTAATATTCATTTATTAATGGCTTCAGTTCAGTTAATAATTAAAATTACAAAAATATCTTTCTATTTATCTGAACAGTTTCTGGATTTTTGAGTTATGATAGAATTAATTAAAAATAAATTTTCTAAATTTTGCTAAAATTATTTATTATTTTGGATTTATTGAAATTAATAATACTCTTATCTTTTATTAATTATTTTTGAAAACCTGTTCTCAAGCGAAATTCTCATCAAAATGTTTATACACTCTTTAATAAAATTAACTGCGTATAGATTTGTTGAACATTTGATGGAATGCAGGATAAAGCCAGTGCTTTAGGTCGAACTTTTAATGAAGTATCAAGTACTAGTAATTAATAGTAATTATTAAATTAGTAATAAGTAAAATCATAGTTACTTTTGAAATCTGTTAAAAATTATTTCAATCTCCATAACATCCTTGTGGTATGGTGATAAAAAGTAGGTTATTCGTTCTTATTTCAACTAAAAAACCTGGTTGAACTAAGGATTCCGGATTACAAGTTTGAATGATGTTTGTTACAGAACATTTTTTGATGTGAGTAATATTTACATTTTCTGTTGACATGAAGAAAGGATCATCATTCAATAAAATTTCGCGATAATATATAACGATATTTCTTGATTCTAAAAAGTAGCATATATTTGAAATAATTCCTAACTTTCCATTTCTCATTTGGATTATGGAGTCATTTTTTTTCTCACATCTACGGTAGCATTCTGAAGTATATCGAATATCATTACAAATCATTCGAGTAAATTTTTTACAGCTACTCGTAAATCAATCAGATTTCGTTCTACTTCACTCAATTCATAATCACTTCATTTCCAATTAATATACAATTTCCTTCTCTAAAATTATATTTTAATCTTCCATTTAACGTGCTGCTACAAAACTTGTTAAAATTTTCACCTTTGATGAATTTTTCTCCGAATGTTGGAAGTGATTTGTACAAATAATATTTCCTTGCAATTTGTAAAGCTACATAAGTAGGACTTTTTCTCAATTGTAAAATGAAATGATTTTCATTCTCAAAGCAAAAGGCGTTATGAGTCCATAATGGCCCCCAATTGAATACACTGATGCGCATATGAAGAAGTAAATGTATATTATAAGTCATGGCTCTTTCTCCAAAATATTCTTGAAATAATGTAACAAATCTAATAAGTTGGCCATCCGCTGTGATGATCATCTCATTTGTTATACTTTTGGATAAAAATATATTTACAGATGAAACAAGCAATGCTAAATGTTTTAAGTATTGAGCAGGTAAAATTCCATCTAAGCAAATTAGTGAATAAAATATCAACCATGAACGCCATTCAGATGCTTTCCAAATATTTCTTTCTTGCAAGCTTCTGGGTGCTCGTGTAATACATGAAGGGTGTTTGATCGATAATAATCTCTGATTTATTCTAAGTAAATTTGTAGGAGATCCAACATAAAATTCTGCATTAACGGTAGTCAATATAATTTCTGTATACTGTTTGACAACTCCAAGCAATATTGAATGCATATAGTCAGGTACCATGCCGTCGACCAAATCAAAATATTCCAAGTTCATCAAAATGGATGGACCAAGAACACCTTTGATTTCACTTGGTGCTTGTGGATTACTTATAATTTCATTCATTGCAATTTTGATAGATCTATCTGTACGATCTTCAGGCACAGTAGTTGATATTGGATATCGTATTCCATTCAAATAATCACCTTTTGTTCACAAAACGTGCATCCGAAATAGCCATTGTACTGTTTCATATTTAAAATTTTACAACGTGCAACGGAGTCAAAACATCCATTGAGTGGAAATATTTTGCTCGTTATTTGCCGTTTACCTAATTTCCATTGGATACCTTCACTTGATAAAGAATTTGCTTCATTAACAAATGGTTTAAAAAATAAATTCATGTTCGGTTCCACATTACTGACCCACAAACCAGTCATAATGATATGTTTTGCCCTCAACTTCGGTGGTAGTTGATGAATCATAGCGTATATCGGCCATACTGCAAGTCGACTTGATTTTGACATTTGGCACCCATCGCTATTAAATGTATAGGACAGATTATAACGGTTAGCTAAAGGTTGATTGTCAGCACTGAATTTCCGGTAAACATGACCATCATAAATATCTTCCAGTACTCCTCTATTTTGTCGATTTCGTTCAGATTCGAAAAATTTCTGTATTTCAGTATTTTCCAACAATTGTTGAAGCTGCGCTCGAAAATTTAATGTTAAGAAGAAAGATATTTTTGATTTGGGGATCGTCTCTTCGCAATTCGTACATGATAATGGTGTTGCTATTTTCAAATCTGCACGTTCTTCAATATATTGTTGACACTCAGGACAATATAGATGATATTTTACTGCATCGTCCGGTACTGACAAATTCTTCAATAATTTATATTTTGATGCTGGTACAACATTTGTTCCAAACAAGGTATTAATCATTGAAAGAATGTCAATTATTGCAGTCCATGTAAGTGAGTGTTGAGCACCTAATAAAAGTACCATCATAACAGCTTCTCCTCTCGTAGTATTAGTACATTCACATAACCTTTGGCTTAACAGAAAAGTTGCTTCGTCGTCATTATGCTAAAAGAGTGTTAATCAAAAATATTACAACTATATTTCTTCAAAATACCTATTAAATAATATTAGTTTTCTAATGGTCTTACTATGTCGTTATTCATTGACTCATCATCTTCGGCAGATTTTGAATTATCTTCAGCCTGAAAATAAAAGGAATTTTAATTACGTTGAAAACACTTTATCAATTTCAACGATTACTGCTAAATAAATGAAAGACTTCATCTGATAATTTGGGTGTAAAAGTACAATGTATATATAAATCCCAAATATCTGATTCCATCATTCACCATATACATTTAAAGACAAATAAAAAGAGATTTATCAACCAAATTTTCGTTAAAGTTTTTTGATAGTCACAGAGGTTATTTGCTTCTCATATCTTCGACGAAAATTTAACCTTTTTTCCTGTTTCTAGGTAAGAAAACAATGGATTTCTTTCCTTACAAAAGGACAAGAAATCGTTTGTGCTTATGCACAGACGGGCGTTGTCTTTTTTTAGGGAGAAAAACCCTTCTAACCTTGAAACTAAGAAAAATGATCAATTTTGGCGACAATATAAAAAAATTTCATATGTTAACTAGAGGAACGTAACAGGACGTCTTTATTCGGGTGTTTGCTACCCTCGCATACAGCTCGGGTAGCAATTATACACTCAGATAAAAAAACCCATTTTGTTTACTTGGTTAACAATATATTATTAATGATTTATGTGCAAACCAATTATTATATATTATTTATGTACTGCTAGTAGTCCCGTTGCTATTCATTACTAATTAAGAATTTTAACTATTTGGTAAAAAACTTTTAAAGAAATTTTGGTACAGCTAATTTTTCATTTTCTTAATTTCTTACATCGAACCAAACATCTGTATCGTTGATTGTTTCACTCTTCGCTGTCACTGTCTATAAAGTCAAATTGATGCCACCCACAGTGATTGTTGATAACTTTTTCTCCAATTGGTGGCGATATAGACATTCTCTCCATGTTATCGTCAGTTCGATTTGAATATTCATCATCAGAAGAAGAATGTTTAGTAGTAGAAAGATTTTCCCTTTCATTTAACTAAAAAATTGAATGTCATAATTAATTTTGAAAGATTGACAAAAAACAAGTTTTGTTATGAAACACATAGCGACACTGATCAGAATATTTTCATCCTATTGTGAACAGTTTATCCGATGTAAAATATTCCACAAAATTAATTTTTTTTATTAAAAGTATATTATTATTTTTTTTTAAGTTCTACACTGCAAATCGAAGATGATTATACATGTGTGATACCTTTCCTTTCAGATATTTTTTCGATAAAGTTAAAGGAATCCTCTCTCGTTAAGTTTTCTAAGTCGCGACTTTCTGGTTTCGAAATCGAGTCCTACATCTGACTGATTATTGTCTTTCAGATCATCTGAATGATATTTTTTGAGATATTTAAAAAAATTTTCAAAGATATCGAAAAAGTGTCTAATGGTCTAGTCAATACGCTTTGAAAACTCTTTAATTTCATTTTATTACTCATTATTTAATTTTGTTCAATTCATTGAATAAATTGATCTTTTATTTTCCAAATTTAAGCAACTTAAGGAGGGTATGGGAGGTAATCACAAATGATGAATATTAACTTTTACACCATAGATAAGTTTGATATAAGACACACAAAAAAGGTTCTCAAGGTCAAATTACTAAGGTTCGTAGTTTTCGAGAAAAAATTAATGAAAATCCATAATTTAACATTGGTAGAGTACGAAAAACGTCACATGTCATTCTTTTTTCACTTTAACATATTAAAAGAAGTGGGAGATAACTTAAAATGTCGTCACATATAAATTGGAATATTTATGCCATGTTTTTGAGAAAAAAACATTTAATAGGTTCCTTATTAATATAAACAAATTTAATTAAAATATACTAAATCTATAAAATAGCTCAGCCATCATGTGAAAAATGAAAAAATTTGTTGTTTTAAATATTTTGATGATTTCTTTCGATACTTATAGTCAAAATAACTAATTTATGAAGAAAAAAAATGATTCAAGTTTAATATAAATGACATTTTTACTGTTTTTTAAAAATTTTATACAGTCCCAGAAAAAGTATAATTCATATTTTACTTAACCCTACTTTAGATATCCACTGTCGATAAAAGTTTTGATTTTTTCTGTACCTCCAGTACTTCCTTAACTGATGTCCATTCTGTTTATGTATTACAGATAGTCACAGCTTTTATTGAAAGAAAGAAATACTTAAAAAAAGTTAATTTGCCCAAAAGTTAGAGTAATTTGTTTATTATACAGTCACACGAGTTCCGATTAAACAATTCATATTTTGAAAACTATTCATCGTAAACAGTTCGAACTGAACTCATTGTATTTTTCGATAAATTCTCTAAAAATCTTACACAAGATGTATGTATATTCGGTTTCCGATATATTTCCTCGTGATATGTAATTAAAAAAAAGGTAAAAAATAGCTTATTTTAAAAAAAGAGTTCATGCGAATTGTGCTTATAAATGTTAGTCACCCTTTATAAGCTTGAAAACATTGGTTTTGAAATAAAATCGATTACGACTGAAATTCACACACTTTACTTCTGAAATTCCTAAAAATAGCGTGTGTGCATGTTTCATTCGTTTTATGTTTGTGAAATCTGTTTCCAAGCATTTACACACATATTTCGGTTAAATCTCATACATTTGAGTTTGCAGTGTATTCACAATGAATCATTTAATTATAACTAACGACAGATTAGCGATCTCGGAAGAAAACATCTTTCATCTAATAAAGTTATCTCCAGTCGAGGATTTAAACCTACGATTGCTCGCACATGTGCGATTCACCACGCGACATGAATGCCGTCCGATTTAAGTTTTTTTTTTAGGTTATACATGAGATTCCCTATACTTTCTTATACCGAACTGAGACAGCATTTATGTCGCGTAACGTATATGGATTATATTTTAATCGTATATTTAACGTATGTTACTTACGTTCAATAAAGATTGTTCTTGTTCAGAAGATTCCATCTGTTTTTTTAATCGAAAAGCTGTCGTCCGTGGCATCGGTTCATTGTTGTGTGGATCCAAATATCTTTCATAACCTTTTCCTTCCATGATTCAAATATAGTTTATATATTTTTATGTAACAAATTAATTAAAAAAAAAATAATAATTTGTTCTTAATGTATACAAATGTGATAATAAAATTTATGTATGGTATAAATAATTAACAATAATTCGTTTTTTAAACAAAAATGAGTAACACCTAAACCGACAACCTACAATTCGAGTATGGTCGATCTTCTACCTAAAACCATGCTATACGACTCTAAAATATCGTATGAACAACACGCCCCCATCACGAACGCATCCCCATTACGAACGCGTCGTCCCCATTGCCAACTAACAAACACATTTGAGAAATAGTCGAAAGAACTTGATGATAAATTCGAATATGATAATTAAGATATTAGATAACACTGCCCGAGTCTGAATTTTACTCTTATTTTGCCGCTGAACCTCCTGAAGTCAGAAGCATCAGCGGGAAAAAATTATTTTTTCGTATAAGAAAAATAATATAAAATATTTTTATATTTTGCCGCTAAACCCCCTTCATAATTCCCGATTCAGGGGCTTCAGCGGCATAATATTTTTAAAAAATTCAGGGGCTTCAGCGGCAAAAATAATTTCAAGGGGTTTAACGTAAAAAAAAATTCAGGGGGTTCAGTGGGATTTTTTCATTCAGGGGGTCTAGCAGGAAGTAGAGAAAATCGTTGGTGTTCCCGGCGGTCACCCATCCAAGTTCTGTACACGAGAAATTTTGCTTAACATCGAGAGATCGAGTACAGGTTCCTGCATCCACTGCGCTGTGTCGAATTTATAAATCTACTTATTTAAATTCACAATAATGAATATTATAAATGAAATACTATTAATATTCGGGTTTTATATTATTTTTCTTATACGAAAAAATAATTTTTTCCCGCTGATGCTCCTGACTTCAGGAGGTTCAGCGGCAAAATAAGAGTAAAATTCTGACTCGGGTGATATTTGTGATATACACAGATGGAAGAGATTTATTACTCTTAAGAAATGATTTATTACTAGTGAAAATAAATGCTCTTCAACTGATAAGAAATATTTTAAAATAGTAAAAAAGCATTGGTTATGAACGCATTAGTAGATTTAAATATCTAATTGTCAATTTTATCGTCATTAAATATTTCTTAACAGTTAATAAAGCAGTGTCTGCCTTAGTATAACTGCCCTATACTTTTCTTCTATTAATGGATTGAAGTATATACATACTTTTAACTACTGCCGTAATAAAATGATTTATTTTTAAACATATTCAATTTCATTTGCTTATGCATTATAATTATAATGTTAATTTGCACGAGAACGTATTTTTTATTCCACCAACGAAAATAATTTATCATATTGTACTTTGAATAAATAAAGTACAATAAATAAAAGGTGTAAATTTCTTCTTAGTCACATGATTTACTATTACTTTTGTATGTTTTTGAATAGAAACTGTTCGTTTTCTATAAATAATTTTAAATTATTGAAGAACAATATAATTCTATCTAATTATATCCAACTACTTAGTATCAATTTATATACATATACATTTTTTTAAGAAACACAAGAGGAATTGGAGAATATAATTGCAGAAAAAAGAATACCTGATCCGAAAATAAACGACTCCGATAAAATTGAAGATATTATGGATACAGATGATGAAACTGATGAAACGTCAAAAAACGATGATGACGGTAAAAGTGATAAAGACGAAGAGGAAGTGATTAAGGTACAAAGAAAGGTAAATATATTCATCATTTTTTAAATATGAAACTTGTTTATTGTTTCAATAAAAAAGACTTTTAATTTATTGAAAATTCAGCATTTTTATTATTACGTAAAAAAATAATTTCGGTAATCCTTTTGAAATAGAAGTTTTTCAATGAGTTCAATGTTATGACAGTTATTTATGGGTCTTAATTACACTCATAGCTTTGAATAGTTATTATGATTCAGTAGAGTGGATAGTACAGTTTTTGAGTAGAGCTATAGTTGTTTCATGATGATTGTGAGATCGAATGAGTCCGTCAAATTTTGTTTCTGCTTTTAATACACCTGTAGTTTGATCATTAATTATTTGCGTTTATGTATTAAGAATTACAGCAAAAGGTGAAGAGTATAGAAATCCGGAAATCTTAAATATAATGTTTTACGTCTATTATTATTACTGTCTATACTTTACTTGCTAATTCCAAAAGCGGAAAAGGTACGGAGCCATTACAATAACAACTTCACCCTGATAATAAAGTATCAGAAGAAATTACTGAAAAGTAGTGATAAGTTCTTGTTGAATTTGATCTAATACTTGCACTTAATTTCCACTAACATAAATCTTCAATAGCTTACTTTACTATTACAATTTTCTCCTCATAATCACCTTTATTTATTTTAAGAGATAAAAATTTGTGTCTTTTTAGTCTTTTACAATGGATAACTAACAATATTTTTTTATGTCTCATTTATTGATAAAGTGATAATTTAATAATATTTATTAAAATCTATTCAACGACAGCTTTCCTTACCAAATTGAAAATATAGCAAAATTATATAATTTATTTATTTTTATTTACAAATTTTACAACCATTACAACTTTGATTATGACAGTAATATATATACATAATGCCTTACAGAAGCTTGAGACAAAAAAAAAAGCAGTAAAACGGAAGATGGCTGAGGCCATTATAGATGCCCACGAAAAAGCCCGAGCTAGTACAAATGCAGACACTGAAGATGTGAGTAGCCATTGTTTAATATTCCTCTAATTTTAATAATGTTTAATACACAAAATAGTTTGACCGAAACTTTTTTCAACTATCCTTTTTTTTTATAATGCAAAAGACATAAGGTCCTTAAAAACATTTATACTGTTAGTATGGTTTGATTAGATGTTTTTTACAATAATTGTTAAACTTGGCTAGTTTTGCAAAAACAATTACATGATGCACAAATACATAAACTATATTACTTACAGAAATTGTCGGGTTACAGCCATATATATAAAAGAAAATTCTGTAGAGCCAATAAACTGTCGTCTTGAAACCTCTCCCTACAGTTGATATTTTAAAATCATTTAATTGTTGATTTTTCAGGTGGTTGAAATAGATAACTCAGCCTCAACCATAGAAGCACCACCACTGAGATTACTTTTTACCGAACAACTTGAATTTGAATAATGAGGCGAATCTCACTGTAGGAACGAAAAGATCCGATCTTATTTACTTGGGAGAGGGCGAGTGGATTAGAGAAGTTGCTTATAATAAATCAAAAAGTCAAGTTAAACCAAGTCTCTTCGTTACGAAATTAGCTTATGCCCTCTGGGGGTACGAACAATTGGCTAATAGATCTGTCGCTCACATAGAAGGGAGAGAGAACCATCCACTTCTCGAAGAAAATAAAAAGTTAGTTGTAATAAATCAGTTTGAGAGGTATCTTAGACACCGCGATAAAATGACACAAACTGTTGAAATGAAGAAAGTAAATGCTTACCTGGGAGGAGCTATTAAGGGCGCCAGAGGAAAGATAGCGAGAAGAAATCGTAAGCGCACAAACAGCGAAAACGATTCTGATGAAAATAATTAATACTAATGCGTAAATTCAATTGATGATTTTAAATAACTCAATAAGCGAAATGTCCAAGATGCCTATTCTTTTAACATAGTTTTGCCATTATGATGAAAACATTAAAAAATGTAAATTCTTTATGATGACAGGACTATGATGAAAACGTTGGAATCTAGGACATTTTGGCTATTTGAATTATCGAAAATCATCAATTCAATTCGTCCAAAGAGTACAAGAGATTAACATTTTTTTTTTCATTTAATTTCTATTGAATATTTCTTGAGATAAATGATTGATAAACCTACCTCTTTAAGGTAATGACTGATGTTATGTTAAGTTGAACATTAATCAGTATTTGCAATATGGTTACCCCGATATTGTAAAACCATCACTAGTGGTTTCTTCTAATCATAGATATAAGCTATAAATATTTTTTATTACGAAAAGTTTTATAAAAAAGTTATTCTGTTTTATTTAATGTAATTTTTTTGTTCTTACAAATAATGTACAGCATAGAGAGATTTAAATGATTTGCATAGACTGAGAGTTTTAATGATCAATGTTCATTTCTCTATAAAGTTTAGCAATAATTTACTTTATAATTGATTTAATGATTTTTAATACTTCAATAGGCGAAATGTCCAAGATGCCTATTCTTTTAACATAGTTTTGTCATTATGATGAAAACATTAAAAAATGTAAATTCTTTATGATGACAGGACTATGATGAAAACGTTGGAATCTAGGACATTTTGGCTATTTAAATTATCGAAAATCATTCATTTAATTTATTTATGAAGTATATAAGATTTTGGTTTCATTTTTTAATTCCTATTGTAACTCTATTGTATTATATTCATAAGATACTTTATAATTTTATAATTTTGCAATAAATATGTTTCTTTGATGAATGCAACTATCTCAGATTAATTTCAATTTTTTTTTCAACTTATTCCGAAAATTACTCCACATTTCTGATTTTTTCTGAAATATTCTGAAATGTAAGAATTTAAAGTCCATATTTTATATTTATTGTTTCTGAAATATCCTGAAATATTCTGAAATGTAAATATTTAAAGTCCATATTTTATATTAATTGTCTCTGAAATATTCTGAAATGTAAAAATTTGAAGTCCATATTTTATATTGATTGTTTCTGAAATATCCTGAAATGTTAAAATTTAAATTCTATATTTAATTTTGATTTACTCTGAAACTCTTTGAAAATCTCAAAAATTTCACTTTTTATTTTCCTGATTATCGTTTATTTATTCAGAATTACTCTGAAAACTCCATATTTCTAAATTTTTCCTTCTGATTGACTCTGAATCTTTCTGAAAAAGTATGTTCCAATTACGACAACGTTTCAGAGTACTTTTCCGAGTTCTTCAGAACAAATATTGAACATTTCAGAACCTTTCAGAACTTTTTTTCCGAATTTTTTAGAATATATCAGAAAAAATATTTCCACACGGGTATACTTCTAAGTATCTTAAAAATTGTTAAAATTCATTCATGAATTAAAAAATAATTGAGAAAAATATTTTTAGAGTATATAAGCTCACTCGGATATTTAATTTTCAATGCGATTTCATCGTATTAGTTGTTAGGGGTAACATCGATAATAATTAGTGCATGAAGTACCATGTTCAAGTTTTTCAATTACCTTTATTTTATTCTGTTGTATTTATAATTGTAGGGTTGAGAACAGTCATTTTAATACCAGTACTAAGAATTCTTTTTATCATGACATTGATGTAATTAAATAAATTAATACTCTACTTTGATTTGTCTATACTTAGCTAGCACCAGATAAAAAGTTTGTAATGATATGTTTTACATTTCATTGCAATATTTCTTGTATATTATTTTTTGAACTGTTCGAATTTTTTTTATCTGATGCTACTCAGTGAATACCGCGAGAAGGTGATAGACATCATTCACCAGGGGGGATAGGTATTTAAGGCAGGGATCAAAAGGTTATGGAATTATGAAAAATGGAATATCCTATTAATTACTTATCTTAAATGAAAGTTAACATTAAATACGGCCCATGTGTTGTTGATGCTATCATCCATAATATGAGAGATCTTCATCACAAATCACATGAGCTGCAAAAAGTAAAACTATATTAAAATTTAATATTACATGTAAATTAATTCTAATTTTTTTTTTGTTTTTTTTTGGTTTTTTTTTATACTTATAGTTAGTACATATCAACTATTTATAATTATTATACTAATTTATCTTATTTATGACAATTTATCTTTGAATTGCACTACTTACTCATGACTTTTCTTAATTTTGAATTTGGCTGGTTATCGGTTTTATTTTTCCCATTCTTTCGTTTTTTTAAATTTGATTCTTCTTCTCGATTCATCCACTTTAAATTTTGAAATATAAATGTTCGAACGAATAAATGAACTATGAAATCGCGATGTTCTTCACACGGTTCTTGCCAACAATTTCTATCAATTTCTTCGATTCTAAAACGAATTTTTCGCTCAAGAATATTCGCGATGTTCTCTAAATGAATTCTTTTTGGAAATTCGATCATAAATATATTGTATGCTTCCTGAATGATTTTATAAAATCTATCAGAAGGTACAACTAAATGCCCGAAATTTTTACCATCTATTGTATCCTACGATTTCCAAAAAATTAACAATTCTGTGTTATCCGTCAATTTGTCATTACTTTTAACTAAAATTTTATTACATTGTTCGCATTCAAATTTTCTGAATAGCCGATTCAGTAAGTAACCCGCAACGTAATTAACCGCGCAAAATTTTAAGTTTGGTATTGAAAGTTCTATTATCTGATCTTCACTATCATCATTATCATCGTTCTCATTTTCGAAGAAAGCTTCTACACGGAGAGAAAATTCATAGAAAAATTACTGTGCTCAGCACTACAATCGACGTGTGAAAGCCGAACATAGTCAATTTTGTACGGCAAAAATATAAAAATTATAATTAATCATAGAAAATTTAAAGGATAAAATATTCTTTCTTAAAATTCAGCTTTGTAAAATTTGTAAAACAGCACAGTAAAAAGTTCCATTCCCGACAGAAAAATATTTTTTAATTGTTTTTCTTACAAAAATTACTATTTAAGCTGCCATAGAGTCCTAGACGAACTAATATATTTTACCATGCTGTCTTATAATTTTTCAAATGCTATCTGCTAATAGTAGAAAGAAAGAAAGAGAAAGAAGGTATCAACGCTGTTGAGCATGAGAATTATTTTAAACAAAAAAAATGATATCTCATTAACTATTAATCGTAGAGAAGCCTATAAGGGGTCATTTTGTTCGTAAAGCGATTTTCTAAAAATTGTACGCATTATGTCTAGATCTCGGATTCATAGTTTTCGAGATATTCTACTATTAAGTTAAAACAACGTGCATTCTGCTATTAACATAAGAAAGAATCGAAGGTCGGAAAAGATCGGGCATCTTGGAAGTTTTTCGAAGCAGGTTTGAATACGTTTATTGTTCCTCAGTGCGTAATTGACTGTGTTATCAATAGAGAGTGATACATTATACAGTGACACATAAAAGTGCGTCATTTTGTAACGACGTAAGTAATCTTTCACAAACTTTAATAGCAACTAATATTTAACATTCATAATATCTATTATTCATTTCTTAAATAATTAACTGATTTTGGTATTATTTTTTATTTACAGTAAAATGGTAAGTAGTTCATACTAAATAGTCTAACTCCCACAACACAACTTCTAAGCCTTTTCTTGTCGAAAAAATGACAACAATTAAAAATATCGAATCAGTTTTTGTTCAAACTCAACTTTTGTAAAGTGCAAAAGTGTTAACAGTGTTAGTGAAATAGTGGATTTATTTATCAAAATTGAAAAATTTTTCTTTCGTTAATTATAAGTGATCAAAAGATGATGGTTTTTGTAGTAAAGTAGTCATTTTCCAGTGTTTTTAACCGTTGGCATTTTTTTCAATTACTAGTCAATTGTGTTCTTTCTCAATTTTTAGATAGTTTTATCTTACAGGATTTACAAGGGCATTTTGAACGTCCAGAAATTATCAACAACGTGAGTGTCATTAACTTATGATCAATAACTATTTGAACAAAGGACAAATAATTTATATTTAAAAATTTTTTTTACAGCCTATATACCAACTTTTATTAAATTCAGCTGATGGCAAAAGTGTTTTAAAATATTATCGAGATAATGGATGCTTGAAGAAAACCTTAAGAAATTTACTCAGCAGACTTATACTCAGCCCTGAAAAAGATAGACAATTAGAAACAGTTCTCCAAGTGCCATAAAGATGCTCCTATTTTTTACAAAGTAGATAATATTATAGTTTGTAGCAATATTAAAGTATGTCTTATTGTTAAAAAATTAATAAGTACATTCCTCTACGAAAAAACTGAATGTTATCGATTGTACAACGATCAGTATACGTGGGATGTACTAAATTTGGATGACCTATTTAGCTTTAAGATTACAAATCTTGTAAGAGCATCTAATGGTGCGAAATTTATTCTCAAAAATTGGTTTTAATTTAAATAAAGATATATTTAATAATTCATAAAAGTGTTTTATCATTATCAAATTCAACCGCGATTCCTTAATTTCCCTAAATCAAAAAAACATTATTAATTTTTTACGTTACAGCCTTTTTTTGAATCAAAAATAAATAATAAGCTGTAGAGAAATTAATACATTGATATATAAATATTGTTAAGCATACTTAGAAATTTTACTAAATCGATAAGGAAGTTTTCTAATACAGCACATTAAATTTTACCATGCCAGCACAACAATTTTTATGAAGCCATGACTAATACTCTTTATGTTTCAATTTGATAATATTTACGTTTCAATTTAATAATATTTACATGATCGTAAAATACTTTTTACTTTGGTCGTCGATCGCGCACGCATTATAAGAGAGCATGGTAATTTTTCTGAAATTTTCTCTACAAAAATTATATGATTTTTCTCTCCGTGTATCATTTTCCCATCGTCCGTATCAATATCAGTTTCATCGTCCCTATCACTATCAGGTTCATTGTCTCTATCGCTGTCAATTTGGTAATCTTTATCTTCATCTATTTCGTGGATTCTTCCATGATTGATCTCATCTACGACAAAATTTTTAGAAAATATATTTAAATCTCTACCTTTATCATCAATGCAGTTAGAACCTTTGGGGGCTGACATTAATCCAGCAATCATGCTATATTGTAAGTTATGCCGAAATTGCATTGAAGATGGATTTGTGTTATTGCCCGAACGACGACGTAAAGTCCCGAATAAATTCTCTAAACAATCTTGATTAAGGCGTGACGTTAATTAATAGGATTGACCACCATGAAGAACATCTCGTGAAAGTAACGTAATTGAATTTAATGACAATTTTAATCCTGAAAAGCACGGTGGTAATTCACGCTGATTATTTACATATTCCCACGTATTAATCCATTCTAATGATTCATCAATAAAATTTTGTACTTGAAGAGACTGAAATGAAATTCCGCGTCGTAATGGATTTCTATCTTTAACGGACTTTGCATTAAGGCAATCAAACATATCATTCATATGTTTTACAAAATTCGCGGTTGCTATGCAATTAGGATTACTTAATGATAAGGTTTGAAACCCCGTTTTTAAAGCCGCAGCTACACTTGCACTGAAAATTTGCATTGCTAGTGAAACGCGCATTTTATTCCAATTATTAGGGAAAACGTGTCTTTCACTTAACTTCGGAACCGCGCGGCACACGTTTCCTCTTTCGTGTTTGAACAAATCAATGATCACGTTCCACGATACTGTAGAACCTGCTACGAGAATATCGTTTTCAATCCAACGATTACGGATTGATTTATATAGATGTGGAATATCTCAATTAAAAAAAATATTCCTATCTTTCCACAAAATGAACGGGTTTTCTCCGGTAATCCCGAGTAACTTCACGGCTTTTTGATTATTTGACCCTTGATCACAAACCATTGATCTAATATTAATACCGGCACTAGTACATTTCGAAATAAACGATTTAATGAGAATAATTAAATTTTCGCCCTTCACATCGGTGTGTGAATGAAAATATGCAACTGGTTGCTTCCACGAGAATGTCAATCCGCGAATCATAAAAACGAGAGATTTTTTCGCGTGCTTATTCGATCGACCCAGCTCCCCAAGATCTTCAAATCCTTCTACAATATCCCGCTTCGAGTTATATTCTAAAAGCTTTTTAATCGACATTTCGTCCCACATTAAAACCGCGTCGCATTCTCGCACTGCCATTGTGTCGATTTTCGCGCGTAGCCTATTGAATAGTTCGTCATCAAAACCGGTAAAAATATCGAGATTATTCACCCATCTCCGAATTGTACTAGGACAAGGCAATGTGATTTTTATTGTATCGCGGAGAAAAACATATGCTTTAGGGGAAACGTAGTACAGTGATACTGCAAAACGTCTTTCGGCTGACGTCCACTCTGTTTTTGAAGAAACGGAACGCTTCAACTGCATTTCTAATATGATAAGCTGATCAGAATCTAGATAATTGGAAGCGTCATTGATGATACTATCGGGCGTAGGACGATTAGTTTTCCGTTATCTTTTCAAATTTTTAATTGTATGTTTCGCGTTATTATTTTTTAATTCCAGTTCAGCGATTTTACGTAATAAAATTTGTTCGCGATGAGTAGAAATACGATCTTCTAAATTGAAATGCTGGTTTACAGATGATTGATTATTCGTTGATCGATGGTCATTATGATTAGCTCCCGATTGATCGTTAGAAATCAATACGCTATTTGACGACTCTATATCGATTGATTCGGACTCCTTATCTGCTAAAATATTTTCGAGCGGCGTCGAAATGCTTCGCGGAATTTTAAAATTATTCGTGCTTCCAGATCGATTAAAATTATCCGTACATACCAAATTAAGTGGAGTCATTTTCGGTAGTGCATTCCAAATTAATCGTCGTCCTTGACCGTTCGGCTTACCTCCAGAAAAAGCGCTCTCATCGAAATGTTCTGAACACAGACGTTTGCTTTTTAATTGTTCATATGACAATTCCATTGAATCATCATTACCGCTCCGAACAATCCAATCAGTAGCACTACAAATGATTATAATTCTCATTTAGGTTTCTACGACTTCTTAAAGTAATATAAATAATCCGACATCAGTATTGAAAATTGAAGTCTAGCGAAAAAAATTAATTAATGCATAAATAAATCTACATTTTCTTATCACTAACAATACTCGAGGAACTTTTTTTTTGCGAATTTTTTATTGCCAAAAAAATGCAAAAAAAAATTCCTTAAGCATTGTTAAGTACAAACATATAAAGGTCTATCTATAAAGAGAATTTCGGGATTTTTTAACTTATAAATAACAAATTAACTACGAAATAATTACTCGTTAATTAACCTACGTCTGTTTATTGTCTAATCATCTATTATAGCATCAAAACATGATTGTTTATTATTGAAAAAATCTCTAAATTGTATTTATAGATAAAGCTTTATATTTTTGCAGCTAACAATGTTTAATGAATTTTTTTTTTTGCAAAAAAAAATTCGCAAAAAAAAATAAAAGTCAAGTTTAATCGATAGAGAATTTGATTCCCTATCGATCTGTACATATAAAAACGTGTCACTTTTTTTACTCTCATATCCGATGCGGTGAGATTTAGAAAATGTTTACTCCGCGTACACGCATTCAACATGAATCGAATATTTTCCAAGTCCTACTGCATCAGTTATATGAGTGGAAAAGATGACACATTTTTATATGTACAGATCGATACAGAATTCAATTCTCTATCGATTAAAGTTAACTAAAGTTTGAAGGACGTAATCGAGTGTTTATTTCAGTCACTTTATTTTAAAAAACTTCAAATAGACTGCACTCGCTGACCATCATGCGCGCGCATGCTAATACTGGCGTGGGAGCGTCCACCATGCATTCAAATCTGTCATTTCAAAAATATTTTTTGAAATACGAACACGGAATATTTCTGTCTTTACCAATATTGATAAAAACATTTACGAACATAAAAAATATCATTTACACCCGTAGTACAACTTGTGCAGTGCTATTTTTTAATAAAAGATTCGTAGTGCTACGATATAATTGCGATGTCTTCGCGTGCTGTTTGTGCTTATCGCGGCTGCGAGAATTCATATGCGAAGAAGCCGCATCTTACGTTCCATCGATTGCCAGAGAAAAAGTAAGTATTGTAATTAAAACTGATCTTATTTAATAATAACTGCACATAATATTTTATTGTTGGAAAATCATTATTTATCAAACTCACACTAGACATTTGAAACAGTTAGTATTGATAATAAGTAAATATATACGATTCATTTAAATGTACTTTATTGATACCTATAACATGTAAATCGGTGATAATTTCGTTTTTCAAAAGCGTGTGCTACTTTATTCCTTTACTGAGAAGATGGCGCGAATTGTATTTTTTAAAAGTATGAGAAACTACGATAAAAATTCAAAGATTACATCGAAACTCTTGATAGTCTAGGAAGTTCCAATGATTCATCGGAATAAGTTGTCTAGGGCAATATCATTATCTCAAAACGAGATCAGGAAAACTCAAAATCGTCCAGTAGACTCGTAATAAGAACATTCAGAATTTAGAGCAACGATAACCAGAGTAAGCTTAAAGGAAGAGAATAGAAAAAAAATTATTATGTCTTCAGCTTATTGTACCGTCTACACTTCTTTTAAAAGACAGTCTAAGCATAGACGATCTTCTTGAGGGTAATAAAATTGTTCACGTACTCCAATAAGCAGGGTCTTCTTATAGACTTACGAGACCCAAATACGTTACTCGTTAAAATATGAAAAACTAAAATTTTTATTGAGTGGACTAACGAAAACTTTAAGTCGCGTTGAAAAATGTTCGATTCATGTTGAATGCGTGTACGCGGAGAAAACATTTTCTAAGTCTCACCGCATCGGATATGAGAGTAAAAAAAGTGACACGTAGCACAAGTTGTACTACGAGTGTAAAAAAAAAAGTTAACTTTAAGGCTGGGCTGAAGTCAGAAAGGCGACTGATTCCCCCTATCCAAATACATGGGATCGGGAAATTTCTAATTTCTTCGCCAATTTACAATTATTTCTATAAAATTAGGTACCAAATTACAGAGGAATTAATGCCGGACTGACGTAAACAACAATTTTTTGTATATAGTGAATATTTTTATTAAAAAAATTAGAAAGAATAATGAAAAAATTATGAATTGACTTGCCGCGCTTAAATTTCAAGATGGCGGCCACTTCATTCAGACGAAAAATCACTAATTATTTTATTTTTATACGTTTTTTCGCTCAAAATTCGTGTTTGCATCAGTCCTCGCTACCTATTTGAATGTCAAAAAAATCAATTTATAGTATAAAATTGAATAATTTAGAAATATTGTATTCCAGATGATATTCTCCGGAAAATTAGTTTAAAAAAATTCCGATAGGTGACAGCATTATGCTCGTAGATGACCTCAGTCATCCATATTGAAAAAATGCTTAATCCGTATCCAGAATTGATGGTGCCCTGCATTTTGGTGAGTAATTTGTGTATGAGTGTGTACGGGTAATATATGTATGTGATGTAAACATAGTGTATCACTTTACAATGCCCTACACTTTGATGACTATTGCAGTTAGGATAAATAAAAATGATGATACTCATTTAACATTAATCAATATAATACCTGCAAATAACTTCAAATACATATATTCATCCATTATTATCATTTTTATTAGGTATAAATGTTAATAAGGAAGCTCAATTCCAAGTCGGCGTATCCAAGCATGTAGTGTGAAAACAAATATACATTGACTCAATATCAAGATTATGCTGGCCATGTGGTTAGGGCGTCAGAGTTCTATTTTGCCGGGCAGGGTTCGATCCCAGTCATAACCAATTTTTTTTTTCTACTTTATTCGTTAGATTAGCATGTAATTATAAAATTGACATGCTATAATTAATCTTTTATAACAATTTGATTTTTTTTTCTCTTTATTCATTGAATTTATTGACGCTAAGTCGAAAAATATTTGAACAGAGCCATAAACTTTCTTTTTGTATAAATACATTGATAATAGCCTGTGTTTAACAACTTATACATCTTTACATGTATTAACAATGTTATGTTATTAACAAGTTAATCATATTATTATCAACACTGAAAAGTAGTTTAAACAATCCGTGGCGAGTTCCGGCACTTCGCTGGCAAGCTCTACCCCCACTCTCTATGCCCAAGCCTGCAGCTTATAATTTTTGAGCATATATAAATATTTTGTAATCATAATAGCTCGGTGGTTAGCGCATCGGTCTTTCATTTTGATGGGCAGGGTTCGATTCCAGTCATGGTAAAGTTTTTTTTTCTTTTCATTGTTAGATTTGCATGTAATTATAATATTAACATGCTAAAATGAATTCTTACCAACGATTTGATTTTTTTTCTCAATTATTTATGTAATTTATCGACGCCGAGTCGGAAAACATGAACAGGGTTATAAACACTTTTTTTACTATAGCTATATGAACGTAGCTTTTTTTTAAGCAATTTAGAAATATTTAGAAGTAGTTGAAATAATCCACGGGGATTTCCGGCACTTCGCCGGCAAGCTCTATCCCCACCTTTCGTACTCAAGCCTGCATTATACAATTTATAAACATAAACATGATGTCAGAGATAATATGTTAGCTCTGTAGGTAGAACACCAAGCTTTCATTTTACCGATTAGGATTCGATCCCAGTTATAGCCAATTTTTTTTTTCATTAAAATTTTATATCAATACAATAATTGGTTGCTTATATAAGTTCAAAATCAATTCCTATTGTCTTTTAAAGACAACATTTTCGAAAAAAGAGAATTCATAGTGACTTGTTCTTCACCCTCAACTTATTTTCAAAAAAACAAGTTTTTTTCCGTAATCAATTGGAAGAATAATTAAATAAAATATATGAATTAATTTATAAGTATATAAAGTCACTTAAGCAAAAAAAAGAAAAAAAAATTGCCTATGACTGGGATCGAACCTTGCCCAGCAAAATAAAAGATTGGTGTTCTAACCACTGAGCTATTATGGTTTCAATAATATAAAAGATGCTTGAAAATTATAAGCTGCAGGCTTAGGCACAGAGAGTGGGGGTAGAGCTTGCCGGTGAAGTGTCGGAACTCGCCGCGGATTGTTTAAACTATTTTTTATTGTTAATAAGTTGTTAAAAAAGGTTATTATCAATGTATTTGTACAAAAAAAGGTTAATGGCCCTGTTCAAATATTTTCTCATTTGTCATTGATTAATTGAAAAAAAAATTTTACATAAAAATTGAAATTTAAAACTCATTTTTGGCATGATAAAATTGCAATTACATGCAATTTAAATAAAAAAAAAAATTTTGCCGCAATTGGAATCGAACACCGTTCGGTAAAATAACTGGCGAACCTTCTGACTATAGAGCTAGCAATTTTCATTTGCTTTGTTTATGTTTAGATATCGTAAGCTTCAGGCTTAGTAACAGAGGGTGGGGAATGTGCTTGCTCGTCAACTGTTCGAACTCGCAGTCTTCTCTGAAAAATAAGACGGAGATAGATAGATATATTTTGTGCTCTGTCTTGCTCGGAACAGATTATTCTGAAATTTGTAAAGGTACCCTGTAGGTACCCTAAGGCTCCCTTTTTGTAGTGCATCCCTGAAAATTATCATTTTTCGAACGATTTCTCTGTTACCTACTCAATTTCAATTGATGTCGAGCTTCGGCTTTTCGCCGCACAACGTGAGGGCGTAAAGTCAACTCCGGGAAACTTTCTGACTTCAGCCCACCTTAAGGCTGGGCTGAAGTCAGAAAGGCGACTGATTCCCCCTATCCAATACATGGGATCGGGAAATTTCTAATTTCTTCGCCATTTACAATTATTCTATAAAATTAGGTCCCAAATTACAGAGGAATTAATGCCGGACTGACGTAAACAACAATTTTTTGTATATAGTGAATATTTTTATTAAAAAATTAGAAAGAATAATGAAAAATTATGATTGACTTGCCGCGCTTAAATTTCAAGATGGCGGCCACATCATTCAGATGAAAATCACGAATTATTCTATTTTTATACGTTTTTCGCCCCAAAATTCGTGTTTGCGTCAGTCCTTGCCACCTGTTTGATGTCAAAAGAATCACATTCATAGTATAAAATTGAATAATTTGGAAATAATTAGAAATCTTGTATTCCAGATGACATTCTCCGGAAAATTAGTTTTGAAAAAATTCTGATAGGTGTGACAGCATTATGCTCGCAGATGACCTCAGTCATCCATATTGAAAAAATGCTCAATCCGTATCCAGAACTGATGGTGCCCTGCATTTTGGCGAGTAAATTCTGTATGTGTGTGTACGGGTAATATATGTATGTGATGTAAACATAGTGTATCACTTTACAATGCCCTACACTTTGATGACTATTGCAGTTAGGATAAATAAAAATGATGATACTCATTTAACATTATTAATATAATACCTGCAAATAACTTCAAATACATATACTCATCCATTATTATCATTTTTATTAGGTATAAATGTTAATACGGAAGCTCAATTCCAAGTCGGCGTATCCAGCATGTAGTGTAAAAACAAATATACATTACTCGATATCGAGATTATGCTGGCCATGTGGTTAGGGCGTCAGAGTTCTATTTTGCCGGGCAGGGTTCGATCCCAGTCATAACCAATCTACTTTATTCGTTAGATTAGCATGTAATTATAATATTGACATGCTATAATTAATCTTTTATAACAATTTGATTTTTTTTTCTCTTTATTCATTGAATTTATTGACGCTAAGTCGAAAAATATTTGAACAGAGCCATAAACTTTCTTTTTGTATAATACATTGATAATAGCCTGTGTTTTAACAACTTTTACATCTTTACATGTATTAACAATGTTATGTTATTAACAAGTTAATCATATTATTATCAACATTGAAAAGTAGTTTTAAACATCTGTGGCGATTTCGGCACTTTCCCGGAAAGCTCTACCCCCACTCTCTGTGCCCAAGCCTGCAGCTTATAATTTTTAAGCATATATAACCGTATTGGAACCATAACAGCTCAGTGGTTACAGCATTGATCTTTATTTTGCTAGGCAGGGTTCGATTCCAGTCATGATAAAGTGTCTTTTTTATTTGTTAGATTTGCATGTAATTATAATATTAACATGCCAAAGTAATTGTTTACAACGATTTGATTTTTTTTTCTCATTATTATGTAATTATCGACGCCGAGTCGGAAAACATATGAACAGGGTTATAAACACTTTTTTTACTATAGCTATATGAACGTAGCTTTTTTTAAGCAATTTGAGAAATATTTAGAAGTAGTTGAAATAATCCACGGGGATTTCCGGCACTTCGCCGGCACACTCTATCCCTACCCGTCGTACTCAAGCCTGCATTATACAATTTATAAACATAAACATATATCAGAGATAATAGGTTAGCTCTGTAGGTAGAACACCAAGCTTTCATGTTTAACCGATTAGGGTTCGATCCATTATAGCCATCATTAAATTTTATATAAATACATAATTGGTTGTTTATATAAGTTCAAAATCAAGTCCTATTGTCTTTAAAGACAACACTTTCGAAAAAAGAGATTCATAGTAACCGTTCCTCACCTCAGCTTATTTTCAGAAAAACAGTTTTTTTTCGTAATTAATTGAAAGAATAATGTATAAAATATATGAATGATTTATAAGTTAGAAAAGTCACTTGAACAAGAAACAGAAAAAAAAATTGCCTATGACTGGGATCGAACCTTGCCCAGCAAAATAAAAGATTGGTGTTCTAACCACTGAGCTATTATGGTTTCAATAATATAAAAGATGCTTGAAAATTATAAGCTGCAGGCTTAGGCACAGAGAGTGGGGGGTAGAGCTTGCCGGTGAAGTGTCGGAACTCGCCGCGGATTGTTTAAACTATTTTTAATTGTTAATAAGTTGTTAAAAAGGCTATTATCAATGTATTGTACAAAAAAAGGTTAAGGGCCCTGTTAAAATATTTTCTCATTGTCATTGATTAATTGAAAAAAAAATTTTACATAAAAATTGAAATTTAAAACTCATTTTTGGCATGATAAAATTGCAATTACATGCAATTTAATAAAAAAAATTTTGCCGCAATTGGAATCGACACACCGTTCGGTAAAATACTGGCGAACCTTCTGACTATAGAGCTAGCATATTGTTCATTTGCTTTGTTTACGTTTAGATATCGTAAGCTTCAGGCTTAGTAACAGAGGGTGGGGAATGTGCTTGCTCGTCAACTGTTCGAACTCAGCAGTCGTCTCTGCAAATAAGACGGAGATAGATAGATATATTTTGTGGCTCTGTCTGCTCGGAACAGATTATTCTGAATTGTACATTTCTTGGTACCCTAAGGCTCCCTTTTGTAGTGCAGCCCTGAAAATTATCCATTTTTCGAACGATTTCTCTGTTACCCTACTCAATTTCAATTGATATCGAGCTTCGGCTTTTCGCCGCACAACCCGAGGGCGTAAAGTCAACTCCGGGAAACTTTCTGACTTCAGCCCAGCCTTAATCGATAGAGGAGTAAATGCTGTATCGATCTGTACATATAAAAACGTGTCATCTTTTCCACTCATATAACTGATGCAGTAGGACTTGGAAATATTCGATTCATGTTTGAATGCGTGTACGCTCAGAAGCGATGCTTCTTCGTTTGTCGCATAACCCCTAACATTGGTTCTACTCCCACAAACTCTGCTTTACCCCTACAAAGTAGCAGGAGGCGTGATTGAATGACGCCACTCTGGTGATCTGTTCACAGACTAGAGCTGTGACGTCATATCGTGTAACCAAGAATTGTCCAACTAAAATCCAGCAGGTGACTCTTCTATTTACATCTCTATTCTCTCTGCCAAATGCAGGCACCATCAGTTCTGGATACGGAGTGAGCATTTTTGGCATATGGATGACTGAGGTCATCTACGAGCATATGCTGTCACCTATCGGAATTTTTTAAACTAATTTTCCGAAGAATCTCATCTGAATACAATATTTCTAAATTATTTTCAATTTTATACTATAAATTGATTTTTTTGACATTCATAGGTAGCAAGGACATGATGCAAACACGAATGTTGAGCGGAAAAACGTCATATAGAAAATAAAATAATTAGTGATTTTCGTCTGAATGAAGTGGCCCGCCATCTTGGAATTTAAGCGCGGCAAGTCAACTCATATTTGTTCATTAGTCGTTCTACATTTTTTTAATACAACTATTCACGACATACATGGTTTGTGTTTACGTCAGTCCGCATTCATTCCTCTCTGTAATTTGGGGCGCTACTAAGTGTTATAGAAATAGAACATCGTAGTAAATCTGGCGAAGGAGAAATTAGAAATATCATCCCGATCCGCATGTGATTTAGATAGGGGGAATC
>NW_023276427.1:0-80815 GCF_013357705.1 Chelonus insularis
ATTAATGAGTAAAGTTTAATATCAGCATAATAATTTAATCCTTTTTGTTGTAATTCAATATAAATTCAAAATAGTAAGCAAGTATATTAATTTGAAAATAGTATTCTAAGCGATATATAAGTCGTCTAAAACTAGTCCATAAATTTTCAATTTCTCAAGTTGCACCCGCAGTTAGAACACGTTGTCCGCAGTGAGGAAACGAGCTGCAGTGCATTGGTGGAAACTCGCATGAAAGTTTCATGGTAAACACATTTGTACTGTTCTACCACTTAAATGTGAATCTATCTCTTTTTTACCCCTATTTTTCTCTCGTTTTCCTTCTACATCATTTGTAGAATGGACAAGTCTAAGCGTACCTAATTCACATATATTTTTTGGATTCTTTTACATTCATTCCAAATACAGTAGAAACAGCTTTATTTGAGGACTACGCAAGTGAGAGAAGTATGTATTTACATAGTTAAAAGCTCTTCGTAAGAGTTTGACAAAACGACTCGTAGAATCATGAGTAGCTTTAAATCAATGTAAATCTTTAATGTTAGCCAATCCGTTTATTGCTAGGGAAATTCCCTTTTTTCTCTAAAAAAATCAGTCATTGTTTATTGTTTAATCAAGTGAGAATTTTTTAACTTAAAAAACAATGAATACTAATTGACATTTCATTTTATAGCACTTTACTAAAAGATAAATTCAAAAATATTTTTCAATTAATATATTAGAAGGTTGAAGATATTTGAAATTTATTTTCCTTGTTGAATAATTAGTATTGTTGAAGAATGAGGTCGATGTCAATACAATATGGCTGCTAATGACTTCACATGACTCCAAACAATTATATATTTTTTATAAAAATTTCAATTCGTTATAAACAAAAAAAACTAAAGATGAAAAAATTATGGATTTCAATACATGGGACAGAGAGTGCATCCAGACTTATTTTTTAATTTTTTCTTGGACTGTACTGAGCTTTATTGTATCCTATAAATTATGATATTTTGTATCAACAACTTGAAGGCTTTGATAGATATTTATAATAATCCTTGGATCAATTTAACCCTCAGTTAAATATTTCTTATCACGATGTATCTCAAAAGGGATAATGATATCTTTGAAAAGTTTGTTTTAAAAAAAACCAAGCAATTTGAAGTATTCTCAAGGGAAGTCGATGGATCATTTATCGACTTCAGTAGGGAAGGAGTTTGAGAGAAAGTAGTATCGAAAGTTGGTCTTCCAGAGTGTGGAAACGAGTACAAACGGAAAGAGAAAACGAGAAATAGCTTCCAAGGTATTCCAAATATGCGATTCTCTGGCTTTGTCCAAATTTTTGTGTCCATTTATCTGCGTCTCCCTTTCTTTTCCTTCCTGTCGAGATTCTTTATCTTGTGTGTCACCTTTTATAGGCTCTTGAACACACGCAACCACTACTCTAAGCCCATGATTCAAGTGATCTCTTTTTCTCATTTATTTATTTTTATTTCTTTTATTTATTTGTCGAACCAAAACGACAATACAATTTTCTCGACATTCTTTCGTTCCTTCTTTGTCCTCAGAACTATTTTTTTTCTCAATTCTCAACGTTTTAACACCCCCTTCCAATCACGAGTACAAATTTTCAGCACAAAATACTGTGTTCGAGAGAAGAATGTGAAACAAATGAAATTTTTACCACAAAAGAGGAAATAAAAGAAAATGAAAAAAAATTTTATTGCTTTAAATTCTTTAGTTATTAAATACTAAAATTTTCAACCACCATTTGACAAATCACTTTAGTTTAAAAGATACCAAAAACATAAATTTATGCTTATCAATTCACAGCTTTTTCATAAATTTTTTTTCTCAGAAAAACACTTAATCCTCCCTTGCAAATTGTTCTCCTATCAAACCCACTCTTTTTATATCATGATAAGGGAGAACCCAGTTTTTATATACTATCCTCATGCTAGAACGCACCTGTATTCATGCCTTACTCCATATCAAAACTGAAGCCTTTGGTAAACAAAAAATCTTAAGCTACATTGTTTAAATACACGACATACGATCTATCCAATGTGTTCTCAAGTCTTATCATTTTTTTTTCACTTTCTTGTCTTCAGCAAATTATTTTTTTAAGCTTTTTAATTCATTTTATGCAGCCATATCCTATCAACTCCATCAAGAATCATTTCCTCTGTTCTAAATCATTCTTCCAAATAATCAAGACATTTAAAATTACCCAAATAATTGAAGCAAACTAGAACAGGTTAACTACAAACAAACTGTTCATTTATTTGCAAACTATTTGTCTATATTATCAATTTACCTTTCACCCACTTGTCAATATCAACTTCTTGAACTCCTTTGACCGATAATTTACGCATGAATATTTGTTCAATCGATTTGTGGATATCACTAAAGTGACATGATACCTGCTTATTGAGTTGTTGTTATGTTAGTATGTTCGAATAGTCTTGAAATAGAAAAGGTGAGAGAGAGAGTAGGTAAGACAAATCGATAGAGTGAGAAGGATCGATTCGATCATAGTTACAGGAAACTAAGGATGCATCAGTAGTTTCCAAGATAGGTGATCGATTGTTTTAGGGTTACCGCAAACACAAGGGACATGCTCGCGTTCAATTCTCCTGAGACCTTGGGCGTACTGATCTTGGTTGCCTTTGATACCCCTTCATGAATGTGTAAAGTAACTGGAGTGAGATTGTTGAGGTTTACAATAGGTTTGACGCCTTGAACTTTCTGCTATGTCATCAGAACTGAGCACGAAGATTCCCCGATTATTTTCTTTTAGTTGGAATATAATAAGTTTCTTTTTTGAACACTATAATTATCAATTTCTTTGTAGTTGACTTTGGATCCTAGTGTTAAATCTCATCCTGGAAAATACCACGAAGTAAACTTTTTTACTTATTCAAAATACTTTTTATTTTTTATTATGATAATAATATCAATCATCATTCATTATTTGATTCATTATGTTTAGTGGTAAATTTCTTTCTTTAAATAATGATCTCCTGAAATGTTCTATTTCTTTAACACAGTAATTTAGACTATTTCTCACTAATGGCAATACCCAAGTGACTCAACATCTTGCCAATCCACCTGAATTCCTAAATTTGAACGAATCAATACTGATATTTATTGCAAATCAAACATCAGCTTTTTCTATTATTTTTATTTTATTGGCTGCTAAATGAATGGATGTATTAGCACTAATTATACTCCCATCGAATAAAAATAATAAAGAAAGATTGTTTGAGTTATGAATTAGAATGTTAATACCAGAAAACATTGATGACAATTTTATTAGTCAAGATTTTTTTTTTTCAAAAGAATACTCACCTCATATTGTACCATATCTATCACATTTTCAATTTGATCTGGACCTATTGTAATAGACTGATGGTAATTTTTATTTTTCTAAGACCAAGAGAATGTTTTCCTTTATCTTTAATTAAATGATTTCAACACCTTGAAGTAGATCAAAAAGTTTTCACATCGTTAGGAACCCGGACACCACCAATCGGTCATCTTTAACCCCTAGTAGACAGTCGATTCCCTCGTCAATGTGGCGTAGATTGATGGACTCCGGAAGAGACCACTGATCCTTCAAAGTAAACCGGAAGGATCTTCAAAATACTTTTGGATAAAAAAAGCCTACAAAAAGAGGACACTCTCTTTTATCCAAGTGTCTCGAAAGACCCAATTTTTTCCACCTTGCCAATATAATTTAAGTCTTTAAAAAACTTTTTAAGTATTTGTTTATTATTTTTGGTGATACCTTCCTTCACAATCTCTTTTTATATTTTATATATATCCTACGTAACTATTAGCTTAGTAAAAAATAATACAACAATGTGTTTTTAATGCTGGTCTGATCAGATCAGAACTAATCTTCTTTCAATGTTCCACATATTTTTCTTTTGAGCTTTCCAACTGTTAATCAACTTGAAAAAAATATCTTGACATCATTGATCGATTGGTTCAATGTAGGAAGTACTGATTTTAATCAAAATTTCAGTACATTTTTAAACGCATTTTATTATGATGTATATTTTATTTGGAATATCCAAGGCTTTTGACTTCAATATTGCTGTCCAATAATCGAAGTTCAAAGAAGAAAAATAAAAATCCTCTTGATACATTTTTGCGTATAATATTTTTGAATAGAACAAAGAAATTTAACGATGTAGCATGAGACATTACGAATCAGAAATAAGATATAAATTTTCCTTTTATTTAACTTCATTTGTTTTCTCTTTCTACGCATGTAAAGTGAACAAGAGAATGATGAGACGTGCATTGGTTGTGTTGTCAGCAAGAATATAAGGCCTTAGAATCGTTTTCGATTCGTTTAAATCTATTTTATACTGACAAAAGACAATTTTTCTTCAGTAACATAAGATGAAATTGCTCATACTTACATATTTTTATTTGATTTACTCATTTGGCAAGACAAGACACACATTTGTTATTTCTCCATAAATACCAGAAATCTCGTTCAACTTGTTCACTTCAAAAGTCAAAAATGAAGAAAAATATACCAAGTTATAGAATGGAATAAAAAAGCTCAAAAGTAATCAGTCTTGATTTGACTATTTTATCATTTTAACTACAAACTTCATTTATCCTAAAAAGCAATAAATCTTTTTAAAATTATCATTAATGAAAATAAACTCAATTCATTTAATTGAAAACTTATCATAGCTTCTACTGAAGATCTATCAATATTAATTATTGAAATTAAGAGTTTTGAAAAGTTGGAGAGAAATCAAGTCCTAAAAAAAATATTGAAGACTGACTCTAATGAATTTTTTTTAGTTTTTCTTATCAATAAATATCACATTTAACTTATAATTAGTAAGATGTTATAAATTCGATGATTAATAATAACTTTTGGAAATTAATTCAATAAATATTTTCTATCAAAAATATTTAGTAATGTGTTGAATAAAGCTGATAATTTATCAACTATTTGACAGTTTAAAAAGCAACAAATTCTTTACCTTTATTCTCATCATTTTGTTTAAGTAAGCTAATGAAAATCAGACCATAGATACTCATGGGGAAAACTCACATAGACTCTCACCTCTATACGAAGTAATTGATTAATGCGTCAGAGTGTGCGAGTATGCATGTCTAGACCGAAAAGTTTATCCCGAAACTCTCGACTTCCTGCGTGAACCGGAACTGCTGTCGCTACGTCAGAAGGGATTCTGTGAGTCTCTAACTCCGAGTATAACTGCTTTTGCATCGCTTGGCTACCATTCAGAACATTATATTAAATTAAACTTGAAGAAAAAATTATTTATTATTTTTTCATAGTTAAATTAAGAAGAATAAAGTTCCATTACATAAAGTTTAATTAAACTAATAAAGTGGAGTTAATAAAAAAAAACAAAATAAGAGACATATTTTATATTGCATTTAATTTAAATATTTTTTTTCCTGAGTAAAGTTAAAAGGGCATCTAGCATCATAGCTTTTTGTTTTCGTGCTTATAATCTCTACTAACGTATCCTCAGGATAAAAAAGCGGCAAAAAATTTATTTATTTCCCTCGTGATTGATGAACCAACTTTCCGATAAACGGTTTCGCGCTTTAGGGCTTCACTGTCTCTCTTTTATCGAGCAAACCTCTCACACTTCATTTTAACCATGATTCGATAACGTCCTGAAATCTGACAGCTGGAAAAAAGTTACAGAAAAATACAGGAATAAACAGACACAGTCAACATTATTTGGTCTATTTTGAATATGTGTGTAATAATAAGTGAAATGTTAGCAAACGAATTAATAAATATGCATTTTGACAAAAAATACTTTGGAGCTCTGGTAAATATTGAAACAATAAACTGAGTATGATTCAGAGGTTGATGTTTATGTGACCTAAATATAACTTTGTAATTGAAGCAAATCTCTGGTGTTGAAGGAATTGAATAGAACACTTTAGTGTCTCCATGAATTTAGACATCAGTCAATTCAACTGGAAGGTCAAGTAACACGAGACCTTAAACAGTTGGTGCCATTTATAGCAGAATATTTGTATGTGTGTTGATATCAAATTCGTTATCTAGTCAAATATTTGTGACTATAATCCAAGAACATGGAGAATGATATGGATGCAAAGGTCTAGTCATATTGTGAAATTATATAAAGAATGTCTTTGATGGAGACCCGCTTGTTTCTGGACCAGTTATCAAGTTTATTTATCAACAAGTTTCATTATTTTCACAAGAGTCGATTCTTTTTGGTTATGAATAAGTGAAATAATTGAATTATATTCTATTTTAACATATCCAAAACAAACATTAAGAAATTTCAAAAATAAAATGAATATTTTAAAGCTTGATGATTGAATATTTCCCTTAATCTCTGCTGATCTTCATCATAATTCTGTTCATGTTCATCAAATCAAAACGAAATTACTAATTGTATAGTTGGTGAAATTGTTTATGCTGATCATAACAATAGTAGTATAGCTAACTTTTCTATCAATATTAACACATGACAAATATTGAAATACTCATACCTTGATGGTGGACAGTGCTGTTGGAGACAGTAAAGTTCAAAGTCAGAACTGATAGTGATATGATAAAGATCTATAAAACGAGACAGAGTTGAAAAAATATTATGAAAGGGCAGTAAAAAAATGTAAAATGAGATGAGAATTTAAGAACGAGGGTTAGAATTGAAGGGATAGCAGATGTAGAGTGGGATTATCTCCGGGCGACGAATCTAAGAGCTTCTGCTTTTAAGGTATTGCCTCTTCTAAGATGTTGAATAAGGGTTGCAGCATACAGCTTCGTCGTTTATAACGTCTAGTGAGATATTATACACGGTGGCATGAGCGATCGAGTACTTGAACTCTTGAAAAACCCACCTCTTGACTCGACCCCATTGGCATCTCAGTAGAGGATGAAGATAAAAATTTTCTGAAGCCACCCCTTTTTCCAGATGGCACAACCAGACGATCGGATATCGAGTTTTATTACACTAGAGTTTTTGGTACCGGCATTTTGACTCTTCTTCTCATGAGAAAGATCTTTTTTTGACATTCTTTTATTTTCTTCCAAGCTTCCTCTTTAAACGTTACTGGTGGTAGGGAGAAGAGAGAAAGATGATTCTAGTGGATTCGTAGGATAAAGCTTGGGTTCACGGTTAGTGACTGGAGCTTTGATCCTTCGTCCGTGTTTGGAGTTCGGCAATTCAGCTCAAGGGTGGAAAAAATTTCCAAAGCTATTGTCCTTGTAGTATTTTAGGTTGGATCACTTTAGAAGTGTGACAACATCCTTAGCAAACTATTTGGACTCCAAGGGACTGTCATTTACGTCTGCTAAACTTTCTTCTTTCTTCTTGGCATCATGGACCTGCTGTGGTGTCCACTTAATCTCATTTGGAAATCACCAAAGCTCATCATCATACATCCTACCTCTTACCATGGTAATTAATCTAATTCTGATAAATAAAATTTGTCCAGAAAGATGCGCCCAGGTAGCAAGCATGATTTTATTTTCGAGTTCTCAACATGGTCTACTTAGTTTTGGAGTCACTTGCCTGATTGACCACTTATAAAAAAATTAATTAAAAATTAGAATGTGCTTCAGAAAATGATGCTTGATAACCATAAATTATAACAATTATTTACTCTAGACAAACTTTTGTTATTATCTCAACTAATAGCTGAGATTTCAACTCTGTTGAAACCTGTCTACTTTGCTTCCTCATCGTTAACCAGAGTTTATTTTTGACCTGCTCTAAAGTCCAGTGTGATTTCACGAGGGAATAGCAAAGTCTCTCCTTATGTATGTCTGTTATTCTCAGCTCCAAGTACAAATTCTGGTTTCTCATCCAAAGCTTGAAGTGTCTAGAGAATTTCGAATATTACATCGTCATCTTGACTACTTGACGAGAGGAAGTACAATTTTCTAGAAATCTAGCAGACGTGGATTTGCTGTGAGTAGTGTTTGAGATACGAATTTGACTACGCTGCAATAAGAGGAGAGAGCAAGAGAGGTACTGACGACGGATAGAATAGGACATGGAAGCAGGGGAGGTATATGAGGGGTAGAATCAATTATTGTCATTCCAGTCTACTCGCGATCCTGTCGGCTGCTTTCGTGATGTATGCCGCTCCGCCAACAACAATCCGTTATCCACCCTCTCTACCTCGCGTCGGTTGCGTTCGCACCACCATCAGCAACAACAGCGAACATCACCCGCACCATATCCCCTCCCGTCACTATAAGGATAGCTGCTTTCGCGCTTGTCTCCCTTACTCTCTCTGAATACTGTCGCATCACGGCCAAGCAATTTGTCACGAACGGTGCTTATTAGGCAATTCCAACGTTGTGCCGTTCGGTCATTTATCGATGCACCTACGATGCGGTGAATTTCATTAGCTACTAAGATTGTTGCTACTGCCAATGGTGTTTTTGCCGCACCATTGCACTTTTTATACGCTAAACAGACGCTTCGTGCTTCACTAAATAGCTTTATAATACAGGAGAATACCTTATTTTCTTCAGAAAAAAAACGAATCTTGAAAATATTTATGCAGATTTATTATAGAATTCAATTAACTGAAATTAGCTTATCAGATTAGGTGATGCTTTTTAATATGCAAAGTACCTTGAGGTGAAAATAATGTTGATAGAACTAAAACTAACTAATGAAAAGTAGTAAGTTGAAGATGATGGAAATTACAGATATAAAATGCACCATACATGCAAGATACGAATGCATAATTTGTGACTTAATGAATATGAATTACGATAATAAACTTTCTGTTGGAGTCTCCAATACACAAAGTTTGATAACTTTACCTGGAATTCTTGATATTTAGCAGTATTCTGAAAATTTACACCAGAACACACGCTGTATTCAGTTACACCCTTTGACTGAAGAAATTATTGTAGCGTGTTGAATGTGAAAAACTTGCTCCTGATGTTGGCCAATGATATAGTGAGGTAATTCTCTGTATAGAATTAATCTTACACAAAGCACCTTTATTAATCAAAAGAGAGAAATTAAATAAAAATTTCGTAATTAATAGTCAACTTGAAATACTCTAGAAAGTCGTCAAAAATTATGGTGTGATGGTTTTTATGTGTGAAAGAAATAAATGTCATGAAAAGGTTTGTTGGATAAATAAATTAGCAAATTATTTTTGCCAATTCTAGTGATGTTTTCTATTTAAAACTCACCTTCTTGACAGTCCATTTTTATTTACGTGCTAAAAAATAGTAGGATATGATTTTTGTTGTTGAACTTTCCCATCTTATCCCACTTGCCTCTATTCAATTAGAAATCTGTAAACTTTATTTTTGTCTACTGTCTAAAATTGACTTCTAAATATGGCAGCATTGATATCATTCACTCATCTATGTATTTCTTTAAATAGATTCATACCTACATGAATTTTATCACAGTTCCAATTGTAGTTGTGCAAAAAAATATTCAATTTTGCTAATTTTACCGTTGACTAATCTTGGGTTATATAGCAGCGTTAGATCAGAAGACCAAAGATTTATAATAATAATTGTGGATATTGGTCGACCATCAATTTACGTACATGTATACACTCGTATTGTGGATGTTGGTTCTATATTTAACACAAGAGGATGACCTGGGTTATAACAGGCACAGGAGTAACTCGTGATCGTATATCATCGACCAGTTTTGTGCAAGCTGTTACGAGCGTGGCAAAATAAAAATTCATCCACAATCGTCTCGCTTGCTCATCCCTTTTTTCAAAATTTTCAACTCGTCCTGGCTCATAGTAAACAGTTAACTATTTCAGCACTTATGGGGTTCTCGAGATATCGAAATAGAATAAAAACCGGAAATACGTACGTGCAAATATACGTACGTTCATTAATTTTTTAAACCTTTTAATATGCTTTTAAATGTCTCAAAACGTGAAGAAATGACAAAATTACGAATTTTAAAAATCGATATCATAAAAATAAGTTCTTAATGGGAAGTTCGAAAGATATTGGAATTTATTTAGTCAATACCGATAGTAATTTTAGATAAGAATAAATTTATTAGTTGAAATTAATATATAATTAATTATGTAAATATACATTTCAATAGAACTTTTTCCAAAATTTATCCCGATAATTATACTCGTTTATTATGGATGAATTTGTTAATTATGTCGGTGGATAATTATTATTCCACGTTATAATTAAATTGAGCGTTTGTAATTAACAATACGTTGCCGATGCGACACGCCTCTACGCATTTCTCTCATCTCTCTTCTTTCTACTGTCTAGATTCTCTTTACTCTTTCAGCTGTGATTCCAAATGTACCAAATGTTACGGATCGAGGATGATTACGGTGAACTCGCACACACTATAACATTGATCCAGAGCGAAGCTAATGATGATTACCGTGATTAATAATCACTCTCATTCCCAATGCGTCATTATGCACCGTCTGTACTGACATCTTGCACTGAATCTCATTTTCTAATTTTTTTTTTCGAATTATTTTATCTTGCTGGATAGGGCAAAAGATCAAGGGTTTTTACATGAGCTCTGAATCTAGACTTTTGAAAGTGGGTGATTTTAAAACACTTGAAGTGTATAGTTGCCCAATTTTCGATGAGTAATTTATTTTGTTACTTCAATAGAATGATAATAAATAATTATCTATTAATACATATATATTTGTCAAAAATAACTGAAAAAATGTGATAGTAATAAATAATCGTTGAGAGAAAAATCTATCTTTTATCTTCGTAATAAAACATGTCAATAAAATCACTGAATTATCAATTCTGCCTTCGAATTTCTTTTCCTGAACCTTGAAAAGAGGGTACTTCTGTCACAAAAAACGAAGATGCAAGTCAGAGACGACATCCAGGAGAGTTTCCTAACGATGCTTGGTCGAGAAGGTCGCACCGAGTGATGGAAAGAGTAGTAAGTAAAGGTAGAAGCATACAGAGGCTTCAGAATGAGAAAGAGTGAAAAAGGACTTGTATTGCCAAGTGGACGTTGACGTCCCCCGAGAGGCCCGTCCAGAATACCAGAACTAAACGTAATGGTGTCGGCGTTGTGTGCGGCGTAGACGCGTTGTCTGGCAACTTGCCTGAACACACAGAGTGCGAAACCGACTGAAGAAAGAGGATGAAAGAGCCCTTCGTGACGAGCTTGTTAAGTTTTTCGAAAGCGTCAAATTAGGAAAAACCAGACTTGAATCTTTCTTAACCTTTTTCATCGTTAATTTTTCAAAGCTTCGTTAATTTTTCAATGATTCCAATTATTCACCATCTAGTCCTGATTGCACTGATAGAAAAATTTATTTAGCAGTAATAGATACATTTATTAAGAATTACAAAACCATTATTGTATTGTATAATACTTTTGACTTCAACATCTACAATAATTAATAGTTTTTTCATCACTTCATTCATTGCAAAGTCATTATAAAAATGACATAACCTAATATTTTAATCGTTAAATCTACCTTACCTAAGGAAGAAATATTTATTAACAGCTAAAAAATCATTTATATAAGCCAAATAAATCTACTCTATTAAATTATTTCTTAACTTTTTTTTGCTTTAAGCGGTTTATTACTAAATATTAAAATTTTTCTAAATTAGCAATGTTGAAATTGTTAAATATTAATCACTGATAATTAATCAACTATCGTTAATTATTATTGTTATATTAATTGTTACTATGATGGTTGTTGCTGCATTATTGTTGAATCACCATTTTTAATTTCAAAAAAAAATTATTACATTGTTTCGTAGAAACATTTATGTTCTGAAATATATTTTAGCTTGAGAAGCAACTTTGTAGAATAACGGAAAATGGCATAAAGGATAATTTTTATCCATCCTTAATATCTCGTATGGTTTTTCTCATAAACCAGAACGATCGTAGCGTTGAACAATCTTGCATTTACGTAGGCGTTAAGCAGTTACGCGCAGTTGAGCCGATCGTAACACAAACTGCATTTATGCGCCATATCGCACGTCACGGTCTACGGATTGTTGTCGGTCCTCTGTAACGTTTTGAGGAAGGTATAATAGGAGAAATATTCCTCCTCGAATCTCCCCGGCTTAGCTTGGTGAATATTCCTTTTTAGTACTCTCGCACCCGTATAAAATGGCCAGATGGTGTCAAGATACTGGATATAAGGACTTTAAATGAGTACCCCAAACCCGACTCATAATAACACAAAAGAGAAGATCTGGTCTCAACTCGTAAACGTCCACTTGATATTATTGAGATTGAGAGTAAATAAAAGTATTCATTTATAATCCTTTCATAATAATTAAAAAACTTTTATTACATCGTTGAATACTATTTTTTTTTAATTTTTTGCAATATAAAAATTGATTACTTAGTCTATGAGCAGTTCTGAAAAATACTTTTTAATTGCTTATTAATTTATTAGAAATATTATCATTGGAATTTCAAAATTATTATGAATAAGGATAAATTATGAAAGCAGTATTTATCACTGTGCTAATCAATTCAGTATCCTGTAGAGTAAAGCATGCTAGCCGGCAATTATAATAAAAAAACAATTTATATACATTGGAAAAAATTTACATGTATTACAATCTTGGTAGATTTCAAAAACTTTGACAATTAAATCGATTCAAAGAAATGTCCTCAATAGAAAATTTTTATTCAATTAGTAAATGAACCTTCAAAAAAGCAACAATGTGAAGAAGAATTCTTTCGAGAACAATTCCCTGATGAACAGTTTTTAAAAAATGGTTTTACACGAGCCGATTATTAGATTATAAACAATGCTAGAAACTTTAATATAAAATGTTCTTTTATTTTACAACAAACTAAGAGGTTTATTGTTGACCCAGTTTCCGGTCATCCAGTGGTTGTTTTCAAGCTGTTCAACAAACTAATAATTTATCGTCCATTTTGTTTCTCTTTCTCAGTAAATAAATAAACACATAATTATAGATTATTTGATGTAATTAACAAGATTGTATGTTCTGATTATTCCGTTCAACTAAGTCTTTAATCTCAACGATTAAAACGTCCTTCGATAAATGCAGCATTTTTTCTCGAGCTGTGGGTAAATGCTTGGAGCAAGTAAAACGACGTAATTATACGCGTACCCGCGGCGTCGGGAGTAATTGTGCGTGACTCTCGACATGCGGTCGGTGGCAAACAAAACGCTCGTTTCCGACCGAGGGCACTTCCGCTCAGTAGAACTTTTGTGTACTGCTTTATTATCAGTTCATGGCATCGCTTTACTTCTATCGTAATGTACATAATAAGTGCATTTATACATATAAATGATATTAAATTAGTTTAATTTTGATACACAATCGCGTCATTAATCATTTTTTGCTTCATCGTATTTCACTTAGTTGACTGAAAAATTGATGGTGAAATAATAAAAATTACCTGTTTTGATTAATTAATTTAAACTATAAATATCGGATAGCGTCGCTGAGGTAATCAATTGAATTACGATAAACACTGAAATGTCAATAGAAATTCAGGTCATTAGTTCATTGAAGGTTAATCTAATAATGATCGATTACCCGATTTTCGGCTTAATTTTGTAACTGCGGATGTAGAAAAATTTATTTTGCAAATAATTAGAGTAATTAATTATAGGGTTGCTAACATTAATCATTCTTGTATTATGTGTGAAGCAATTTTTTTAACGATTTAATGTTAATTATACAAAAAACTCAATAGTTAAAAGAAAAAATATCACTGCACTGATACAAGAGATTTATTACGATTCAGAAATGCTTTATTAATTATTAAAACCAATATGTTTTTAACCGTCAAAAAATATTCTAATATAACAATTTATAAGAACAATGCTATTGTAATTTAAATTAAATTTTTAATAAGGAAGATTTTTTAAATAAGTGTGAATTGGGTGAATTACATTCGGTGTTATGTCATGCATATCTTCCATTGGTGAAATATGCATGAAATGGAACCAAATCCTACCCCCATTCCGATATTATGTCATTTTATATCAGAAAACTACATTACCTACACTAAAATATGATTTATATTGGTTGCATTATATCTGTTAATAGTTAAGAAGGCTTCTTTACTCTTTTATTTTAATTTCACTCTAATAATAATTATTTATATAAACATATAAAAGAAGAACAGAATAATATATTAATGAGATTGTAGATATAAGAAAACTGGAAATTGCTGATCGAGTAAAAAAATCCATAATAATGAAAGTACACAGAATTTTATTAATTTTAATAAGAATCAGACAACGATCTATAAGGGTAAAAATTGAATGGGTTGGACATAAAATACGTGGTATATTTTGTGAGCCAATAATCTCAATGAACGAATAGTGTAACTCCTCGGTAGAGTAAAAAGCTCAAGTAATTTCAGTACTACCAAGTATTTTGTGAGAAATTGAAATAAAATCAAGGGAGTATCTTCAATATCCATTCAATGAATAGCAATGACCCGCAGTCTTTGTGCTGTAGCTCATCTTTGCCATGCGGGCGCCCGATCCAATCGCTTGGATCAAATGCATCCGAGCAAATCACCCCCGATTCTCTATCAACCTCACCCCTTCTTTTCCTCATCTCTTTATGCTCCTCGACGTCAGAGATTCCATTTTCTTCACGTCGGCAAAAATTCAATTGAAATCTTTTCTTTTGATTGTTTTTTTTTTCTTTAATTTTTTATTCTTCTTATTTTTCTTATACTATTTAAGTATCAACGTCAATATTATTCTGATGAATAAAAAGATGATATACAACAGTTATTTTAATTGTCATATTTCTTACCGAATTATTGTGTTATTTATTGTGGAATAAATTTTTAGAATTGATATTTTGTTTGATCAAAATAATTTTAGAAGTAGAGTTGGAGTTTATTATAAAAGGTTTTGATCAAAAATAAGAGTGAATCGAAAAATGTGACATAGAATCAAAGCTAAAAAAGGCTAATTGGTTGAGATAACGAAGAGCTTTAACAGACAATAAGCGAGTAAGTCTGTCGGAGTTGTCTAATGCATATTAATGAGAATTCTATATCTACAGATCATTTGCACGAGCAACCACTTCTCATGATAAAGGTCAATTTTATATATATATATATATATTTATCAACGATAGTCTTTTTAATTTTTATCAAAACATGAGTGCAATAATTATCTTCTATGAACATTTCACTTGATCACCTAATTAATTGTTTTTCGGCTAACAATTATTGTTTAATCAACAGGTGCTTAAATGTTGGGGGCAAATCAAGAGATTGAAAGTTACTTTTTACCCCTTCATTTTTCCTAAGTAATTAATTTAAGCGTTAATTAGAGTTCCCTGCCATTTGGGGTGAGTGATAATGCTGGGATTTTTCGATAGGGTGCCTGTACAATCACCGAAAAATTTAATTAAAAATCATTACTCTAGAAAATCACAAACGCTTTTATGTTCTGTTTTAATAAATAGATGTCAAGTAGTCATTTGACCATTATATAGCATCAATTTTTAATCTGATTATTGGAAATTAATTTTTATCAAGTGATTACAAACAATTTCAAATTAATAACTAATTCAAATGATGATTATTTTCAAGTAATTTATCTTTGCAACTTAATAAAAACATTTATAAAAATAAAAATGGATCTGGTACCTCACTACAATAATTTCCTAATGAGAAGTTAAAAGTAATCAAATCAAAAAACTGATAGAGTTTTTTTTTTCTACTTTCAAAGATAACTAAATGCCTCTTACAGTTTAAGTAACGATCACTTAAAATAAAATAAATCTAAAAATGTTAATACCTGATTTAAATAAAGAAAGCTTCACTAAAAAGTGAGATTTATTTATTACAAATGAGTTTCATCACAATAAAACGTTTTATTATTCTCCCACATTAATTTACATTTTTGTGACCAATCTGTACGTAATGTGACGACAAGTATCAAGAAAGAAAATATATAAAATGAGAAGAGTAACAAAGGAGAGGTAATAAGCTGCAAAGACTGTCAATCGTCATGAGACGATGGAGCAATTGCACGAGGGACAATCAGGTTTCAAGAGTCGGTAAATTCTTGGAAAAGTGTAAAGAGTACCGTCAGGAGGAAAGAAAAAAACAAAGGAACTGGATTCAAGGTTCTCGCGTGTGAGAGAAGGAAAGTAAAAAAATAAAGGAGAGTAGAGAAAAAAACCTGAGAGATGTGGAAATTGGTAGGGTTGTTCAAGCAGGAGATGCTAGTAGGAAACTGAGGTGGAATTGACCTTACGTTCTTGCGACCTCGTATACATTCTGACTCATTCTACTTGCACGTGGCACGTGCATTTCCTCTTTTGCCACTCGCTTGCTTGTTGGAAAGACGTCTTGACGCTGTGGTGTGCACATAAATAGCAAAAATTATCCTCACTTGAGTGTTGAGAATGAATTAGAGAAAAAGAACACGAAGAATGAGGTAATAAGAAGAGAGACATTTTAGATAGCGTGACAAACTCGTTTAAATTGTATATATATTCCTTATTTCTTTATTCGGATCTCTTCTTTTATTCTCTGTATTTTTATATTTTGTTTTATCCAGAAGGATTATTTGACATGGTAACTGATAATTTATAGAAAAAATCCTGAAAATAATTTATTGTCGTTTATTATTGAATTTGAAAATTCTAATTATACTTACATGCTTCAGTTTGTCATCAAAAATAAAAAAAAAAAGGTGAATAATATTTTATCAGTCTGACTAAAAAAACTCTAATAAATAACATTGAATCCGTTGGATTAAAAAATAATTACTGTTAATGAGTATTCCTTTTTTTGTTTAACTACAATAAGTAGGACATTTTTTTATACCAGTAGAACCTTCTTTCTTATTATTCTCCTTCTTTATTAAGAGTAAGAAGTAAATATAGAGATTGGTTCTAAAAAGAAATCTTCTCTAGAAAAGAATCGAGAAGTGTAAAAAAAAATAAAAAGTAAAAAGCGTACAGAAGTGATCAGACAGCTACTGACTGTCACACAGATCTCTCGATGGTTTAATCTGGCTTTTTCTCTACGACACGAATCATGCGAGAGATTCGAGGAGAATGAAATTCAAAGAGAAAAGACTTGTGTAGTTCACCGAATGATTCTGGAGTTGCATGGATCCCAACGAAGAAAAGAGACAGGGAAAAAGAGGGAGCGAAGAGGATAGAGAAAAAAGTTGGGAGATTCGGAAAGAGAATTCGTTAGCGGTTAATGCTGTCAGAAGGATTAAGATCTCTTTGACTCGGTCTACTGCAACTGTAACTTTGTGAAATTTCATTTAGTTTATAGTATTACCGGAAGGAATTTTCTTGTAATACTTTGGTGATTATGTCACAAGAAACATTCATTCTCTTCTATCAGGTTTATTAATAATATTTCCCTTCTTTTCTTTATGATAAAAATTCTCTTTATTTTTAATGATCGACAGAAAATTAACTAACCAACATCCATTTCATGTATATTTTTATTAATAAAAGATGTGCATGACATAACACAGAATATAATTAATGATACTAGTATACATAACCTCCAATGAATCGATGAATATGATACTTCTGGTCGATATGAAAGATGCTTTTTAACTGCTAAGAAATATTTCTTCCTGATAACAACATGATTTTTTTATTATAAAATTACTGATGTTAACAGTTGAAGAACATTGATTTTCAACAATTAATAAAAGAAACGAAGAATAAATTATGCTGACGTTGATGACGTGCTTTCAGTAATTTTAATGGATGTTAAATATTTAGAAATTATTTGCAATATCTACTACTGTTTAATTAATTAATTTTATCTTTCAATCAATCTAAATATTATTATTCGACTCCCCAACAAATGATAATAATTTCAAATATTCATTTATCAAGATTATTGGCTTGTAAAAGGCATCAAGAGTATCGCGTCTGACCCATTCAATTCCTTTTCCACTAGATAGTGATCTCGTCCGCCTTGTAGATAAATACTTGTCTCTTATACGTTGGCCTCTTTTTTAACACTTGAAATTTATCACGATCGATTCGCAACTGCTTTCTCGTTTTTTTCTCTTTCGTTCTTTCCTAAGAAGAAGAAGAAGAGGTACCTACAGCTGCGGATGTCGTCGAGCAGTCGATATAGTGGATGGTATAGTTGGAGTGGTGGACTGTAAATTGTCTTGGTAAAACCGAAAGAGTTGGATTCCTCGAGAGTCTTGAAAATATAGAGATGCAAGAAGTAGACAAGAGGAAGACTCGGTGCCTCAGTAAGGCGTTTCACATGGTAATTTCCTCATGAATATCCTCGCAATGTAGATGTGTTAGATGTACAGTACTATTATAGCAAGCGAACATACAAGAGTTCCCCTTACACGCACTTGTGTTGGTTGTATTCACAGACATATGCATCTTCTCGTAAATCGTGGACACGAGAAAATTCACGCGTCACAGCGCCGAGTCAGCAAGTGAGACCGTTACTCAAACGTCCTCGATCTCGTAATTTCATTAAAAAGCTTCACAAACTCTTGCAAAGACCCGGGCTTCTCTCTCACACACTCTGTGCTCCAGATAAAGCTTATACGTTCCATGATAAAGGAAAATATATTCAAAGCTTAATCAAAATTCACTTACTCGTGAAAATGCGTAACCATTTCGTAAGTAAACCAAAACTAATCTACGGAATACGCTGTGGATATAGTGAGTATATCGTCAAGAAAAATTACGTAATGAGTCGACTGTTATCTTTGCGTCATTTCCTTCATTTTATTCTGCTAGTTGACGAGTTTTTAGAATAAAGGCAATAAATTTTATCCACATTCTCCTTTCTTACTGTTTGAGAAGCATACTTTTAATTAGTAATGAACTACTGAATATTTTATTTCATGTATAGATAAATGTCCAGTAATAAATATTTTCATAAAATATTGATGAGAAATAATTTTAAAAAAATGCAGACAATGAGAATATTTTCACTGAATATTGAAATTCGATGATGATAAATCATAGAAATATTTTATATTTATTGGAATAACATATGAAAACTTTTAATTAAAATATAAATTAAATTGATAAATCAATTTCTTTTTTCTCTATATTCATTTTACTTTCAGATTTATTGAGTCTTATAATTGGTATATAATTTCAAAAATTTTAAAACTAATATTCAATTTCACAGTAATTTAAAGTAAGTGTAAAAAATATTGAATAAATTGAATTTCATTAATGGAATTGTCTGATTTATTAATTTAATATTACTCTCGGAGAGAGAGAGAGAGGATGAGTGATCAACAAAAGAACACGATTCATTTTAAAATTATAAATTAACTATATTTATCAGTTGTAATCACTCTCAATTTGACTGAAGTTTATGTAATTACTTTTATTATTCAAAATAAATAAATTTATAAATTTAATGAAAAAAAAATGGCCTAGATGGTCGATAAATATTTCATGCAAGTACAGTTGCAGCATTTTCCCGATTTCTATATAGAAAAAGTGCTTGTCGATGTTGATAATAAGGCAAAAATAAGAGGTCTGTGATCGTCATTTAATTAGCATATATTTGCGTTCTTTCCTTTCTTGCTCTTTATCTTCAGACGAGTGCCCCTTCAAGTCGTTCGGAAAAATATAGAGAGCATATAAAAAAGAAAAAGAAGAAGACGTTGGAGAGGAGAGCAAAGCGTTCTTTCACATGCTAATCCATGAACTAAGCTACATTCATGAATACCTACGGTCAAAGCAGCAAGTTCTCACTTCTTCCGCTTTACTTGCTTATAAGTTGACGAGGAAAGAAGATTGAGACTCCCTTCGACCTCTTGTTCAAATCGTATACTTTCGCCTTTCATGACTTGGTTTTTTTGAGGTAGAAACGAGAGTTCTCGTGAGACCGTCTCGCTTCAAGGCATAAGAGAAATGGCGTCGCTTTGTGTGTTTCCAACTTGCACCCCTAAGACTTCTATTCCCTTATGAGGGGTGATAAGTCACGAATTATCATGGTATGAAATAAAATTTATCTTTTTATCCTCCATTTATTTTTACTGCTATATTCTTCATTTTTTTAAATATATATTACCTGCTTTTTGGTATAAATTTAGACTTATTTTATTATTCTCGTGAAAAATTATTTGAATTTCTTCTTTGTTACTTTTCTCTTTCAATATTTTAAAATAATTTCTCAAGACATAAATGATTGAATACATTGTGTCGTTGAGCTGTGTAAAGTATCAACAGGCATTGATTCTTACTAAGATTTTGGGTAGTTTTGAAACAATTTAAAGTTGATTTGGAATATTCCAATGACTTAGATGATTATTATAATGTTTCAATAATTTTTATTTGATGAATTTAGTTATTGTTTCTTTCTTTTGCTATCTTCCAGTTCAAAAATACCTAAAAAAATAAAAACCATAATTTAAATATAAATTTCTATTCATGTATCAAATATTGCCAACCTTTTTCCTCGCACTAAAGGTACTTGGTGCTCTTTATTCCTGTTGTGGCTTGTGGAAAAAGCGTGAGTCGTTCAATTTCATACCACGAGTATCGCGTAATTGTGACCATGCTCGGTGGGCTCGTTTCCGAGAATTTAGTTTCGGGTTCGTGGTGCACTAGTGGTGGACCTCCATCGTGCAACATTGGTGATGATGGAGAGTAAAAGAGGAGTTGAAGTGTGCGAGGGAAAAAGGGTAGACCGGATGCAAAGAGAGGTTGATCAAGAGATCGCGACCGAGATATTGACAAAAAGAGGTAAAGTGAGAGGAGAAATCGGTTTAGAAATCGATGGAAAATGAGAGGGTGCAATCACGAGAGAAAGAGAAAGTGAGAAGGATTGAGAGAAAGAGATGATGATCCCACATGCTCCGCTCCCATGCATAGAGAAGGCTCATGTTTCTCTAATGCAACCCGATAAATATTTAAGCATAACGTAATCGGTTGGATTATAGTGGGGTGTACTGTGGGAGTGCACTGTAACGGGCGTCGATGTCCTTCGCGGCTCGTAAAATGCCGTCTTTCGTAATCCCGCTTGGTGCAACGAGACTGCGTACCGCTACCACGATTACCCATTTCCACTTTTCTCGCTCAAACTCGTTGCACCAACTGTACACATAAATATACCAAAGTATAGATTACCACACAACCTCCCCCATCTCGCCTCCATATACACATTTTTCTTTGAAACACGTCCAATTCCCGTGGATAATAATGATAAAAAAAAATTCCAGGACGACGATAAAAAGCATTGCATCGTCAGAGACAACACAAGTCGTTAAGAAATTATTTATAACTATTGTGAATTGTATAGGATGATGTATGCTACAACTTTTTTCACACTCTCGTGTGCATTACCAGCTTAGATACGGTTCACTGTTTCTGCTGGAAATTATATTCAGATGAAAAATCATTAAAAAAAAATTCTACAACAGTTTGAGATAGATATTTTCCTGAGAATCAGAGATAAATCAGTGGCTACGATTAAAGAATAAAACTTTGTTGTTATTTGTCTATGTATATTCTGCTTATCTTGTTATTAAAATCGCAAGTTTATTACATTCGCAAGACGACAGCGAATATTTTTCCATCCTACTTTACATGACAACATATTCATTAAAAAATTTTTAAAACATTTTCAATGAATTCTAACAGAACGTTTGATTTCCATATATTCATTCGTATGATCGACATTCAGTTTGACAACAATTTTATTTTTGTTCATGAAAAATTCATCTACTAATAAAAAAACTGTAAAGTTTTTTTTAGTTGGTCTATCTTTTTCTTTCACAAAAATAATTGATAAATTAATATTCTTTTTAATGATACATTTTTAACTTGTTAATTTTTTTATAAAATAAATATATTTTGAATATATAAGACTAGGATTTTAAGTTTTGATGTCAATGAAACTTCAATGAAAAAGCACCTGTTCCACCGAACCATTAAGAAATCAGACCAGGAAAAAACTGTAAAATTTTTTTTTCTTTTCTTCCGAAGCAATCGCGATCTTTTCACTCTTGGTATCCCATTCATTGGCGCCTGCATGACAACAAGAGAGTCAGGAAGACCACACGATGCGCTTTTACGAGCTACAAAATACGGGCCAATCTGTCCCACGGTTGACCGCAGCAGCGAATAGCTCAGTAGAAATCAGTGGTGACCAGATGCTCCAGAGATCGTGTAGCCTATAGTATATACATATAATATATATGTATAAATAGTTATAGGTATATACTATATAGGTGAATGTATATAGTCAACTCTTCCATCTTCTTCCTCCCTCAATTTTACAACGAACATGGCAATGCATTCGCTATGTTGAGGAACTGGGTACGCGTTAGTCCGCTTTGGTTAGGCAATTTTACGCTCTCCCAGTTACAAAAACCATTTACGCTTAAATGCATCCTGCGGTTCCCAAAGTCCTCTTTTTACTCCACCCCCAAAGACTGCGGTTTTATGTGAACGAATTTTTCAACAATTATTCATATGAAATCGTTCATGTTCTCTCATAATAAATTTTTACACAATCGTTTCACGGGTAATATTAATAATAAATTTATTTGCGATTCAAATTGAACACACAAAATTTTACTATCAAAAAATTGGGGAAATTAAAATAAAGCTAATTTCACAATTAAATGAAAATTAGTGCAATTATATTGATGAGATCAAATGAGACTGTTACTTCCATTCAAAGTTTGTTGATATTATTTGACTGGTATGTACAGTAATAAAAAGAAAAGTAATAAATTTGTGTGCATTTATCATAAATATATATTGTTTATGAGTATTAAATACAGATTAATATAGATTGAGATCTTTAGTGATGTGTTCTTTCACGAGATTGTATTTTCATTCTTTATCCCAAGAAGAAGGAGCAGAAAATGATTAGACTATTTTTGAAAGTTTTACTGATCTCATTAATCTCAAACAATAATTACCAGCTCACAGGGAGTATAAAGTACAACACGTATACATGCAGCTCTAGTTTTTGTAAAATTACCACGGTGGTAATTTCCTCGCAGAGCAGAGAAAACTGCCCCGGGGATTAGCATAATCAAAACGCTCGTTGAAATACATGAAATTGGTTAGCGAAGTAGCAACTCGACCACATGAGTCCAAGAGAATTTTCATTCATCCTCCATACATTTTATTCTTTATTTTATGATTTTATAATGTACAAATATAATTAATCTAGCAAAATTACGCTCGGAAAAATTATATGACCATCTTATTTTCTATTTTATTATCAAAATTCCTTATTTATTATTCTTGTGATTATTTTTTCTTACTTAACTCGGCACTAGTCTCCATTTTTTATACATTCTCAGTCCTCATATATCCACAAGTGATACTACACTACTTGCCCGTAAGACACGCACAACAACGTGATTAACATCTTTCTTCTCTCTTGTTTCAGGTACGTACAAAAGTGTTGCCCGGAGGCTTATGTACTTCTACTATCTGTATGTATATGTTGTCTTTCATCGTCTCAAGTAAAGTCGGTAAGAGAATAGTAGTAGTTGTATTTGCATCGCTTCCTAACGACGTTCTATTGTTTTTGTATTCACTTTTTACAATGCCATGATGCTGAGTATTTTATTTTATCATGTAAGATAAAAAAGAATTTTTTAAATATAGAACTCTTTTATCAAAGTTATCAAAAAAAAAAATTCTATAAAATTCAACATAATAGCAATCAGAATAGTTAGTTATATTATCAAAATAAAATAATACATCATTTTATCATTGATCATTTAGTATAAACCAGAGTGATTGGCTTGCAGGTGATGAAACTGATATTTGAATGATTAATATTCATGCCAAATCAAAGGTGAAATATACACCAATTGATGGAATTCATGAATTACTGAGCACTTTATCATTGTAACATTTTGAATACATGTATTAAGTTGTTGGAGATAAGTAAGAATTTTCCTAATCAATGAAAATTAAATTTAAAAATAGATCTCAAAACGTAAAAAAATGACAAAATTACGAATTTCAAAAATCGACTTCCTAATAGGAAGTTAAAAAATACAACTTTCAAATTTATAATTATTATTTGATAATAAAGATCTTCATGATGGATGTAACCTAAAAGAAAAATTTAAAGTCGAATTTTCTAATAAAAATATATCTCGATATTTTTAAAGATGTTTGTAAAGGAAAACTGTCACTGTTTATCTCGAGAGAAAGATTGGAAAATTGAGGTAATGTAAGTATATGAGTGTAAGAAAAATGTTTATAGGAATGGAACACGATTTTCCAACTGAGACCACTCCTTTTTCCCTACTGCCAGCTTCACTTTTTCCGCTTGATCGGCCAGAGATGTGAACAAACGGACGCGTTCCGTTGTGGGCAAATGCCAGACAATCGATACGTTGCTGCTTTCGTTGTATCTCTCAATTTCGGGGTAGCTTCATGAATACTGAATGGGTCTCCCAGAGAGCCCCACGAAGCGGAACGGTTCCGGGAACGCCGCCTGGTACCGGCCGTCACATCGGAACTCTCTAACCCCGTTTAGTTCTCGTCCCTATAGCAAACGACACAGACATTTCCTCCCCAAAATTCTACGTACGCCCTACGATTCACCTTCACGCGAGCCTACGATAAAACGATTCTGGGGATAGATATTGGAGATCGCATTCACAATTTCGATTTGCTGTTTCTTCGCATCAATATTCAGTCCCGGATGCTTTTGCGATTCATGTTAATCATACGACTTGTTTGCACGATTCTAATTTCTCTTCAAGAAATTTTTTTCTCTTTGTTTGATTTTTTCTCTATTAAACATAACCTCTAACTCAGGATGAAGTGGGACTAGTTAAGCAACCAGTTCACTTGATCTGTCATAGCTCCTCAACGATAAGTATAAATTACTTGTTATGCATACTGATCAGTAAGTAATTTATTCCTTTCTAAAAGCCTCCATAGAAATTATTTTTAACAAGTCACATTTAAGAACTACAGCCGTTTAAGTGAAGACAGATCGTCACCAGAAGTCGCGTGATGAGTTCTCTCTTCTACGGCTACTTCTTTTCGCCATTTGATGTATCAACGTGCAGTGTGTAGTTTCTAAGTTATTGAAAATTTATTTCAAACAGAATAAATATATCTCTACATTTTTATTAAGCAAAACAATCGATTGTTGCTAGATACAGTAACTTATCTTTTGCGAAATAGCAAGGGAGAACGAGGAACACCCAGTACCAATGTAACTTGATAATTGGAAATTCATGGGATTCTCGGAACCCGTCGTTTTACCCTCGTACTCTCAGCTCAAGTTGTTCTAATCCGCGGGAGCCTAACCGTCCATCCAGGGAATCCTATTGGTCCGTTTCCACCAACCGACATAGGGGATTAGAACGGACGATTTCCGCAGTAGGATATTATTTATTAGAAACTACGACTACATCCAGACATGCTACGTGAATTATTCAAATTATTCAGGAAATCATTCCTGATTTCATGTTCTTCTTACTCATTTTGTTATCAAATCCTACTTGTCTCGTTTACAATATTGAGTTTTTGAGGCTTTGAAAGATAATACCATCTTGACTATTTAAGACCATCCGGTTAGTTTTCTACGCTTGCTTTATAAACAGTGGCAACAGTTTGATAATAAATTCATCATCATCTGGGGTGACTTGAGTGCTCTTATGTCGAGTGTTTTTTATTATTATTAATTAATAAGTAATCATATCGCTAAACTTCCACACTTCTAACGATCTTGAAATTTTATTAAAAATTCACCATCTTGAAAAAATGTTATTTTGCAAACGTTCAATGTTAGAGAATGCTGATCATGGGATGGGGGAGGAAGTGTTCAAAATTTAAACTGAATGTGAACACTTGGTCTAAATTTGTAATACCCCCCTTCCTTTTCAATCCTCTCCAACATGAATACGTAAACCAATATGACTAGGTTTTGCTCAAATTGTTCAGATGGTGATATCATTATCATTTAACAACGCTACTTTACGAAGAATTTTTCGTTTCAAAAAATCATTTCCAACGTTTTCAGTGTAATTTTTAAATTTATAAATCAGTTTCTAATAAACAATCAGTTCTTACACTTTTTGAACAAAAAAAAATAATGAAAAAGAAATAAAAATCAATTCGTTTAGATATCATTAATTAAAAAAAAAGAACAAAACACCAACAAAAAACCGTTATCATTCGAGAACTATAGAGAAGATAGCGTCGATTATGATAGTGAACAACAGCTGATAGCTTGGTTCACTCGCGAAACATTTACACGGTGTATTGCACTTGGTATTCACCCTCCTCTGATGTCCAATATTTTTCTTGATTGATGAGCAACTATCTCTTGTCCCTCCATTTCGATCGAGTCAATTGTTTTATTCGCCCAACAAATTGTTTCAATTTACGAACGATATGAAATATATATAGAGAGAGAGTGAGTGTCCTCGTCGGGTGGAAACACACACGTTGATTAGGAAGTGGTCAGCCGCAGTGGATATTCCCCTGGACGATCCTTTCCAATTTCGTCCAATGGTCCGGTGTTCGAGAGCAGTGTAGACTCATAGAGGGAAAAAATAAAAAAAAAGGATATATATACATATATAGATGGAGATGGGAAAGTTCACGCTCCGAGGAAATAACGTAATTGGTTGGCAGTAGCTGCAGTCAGCGGGTCTGCTCGTTTGGTTTTATTAATCTTTATACGAAATACCAGCAAAACTTGAAATGCTTTACCCACTGAGAATGTTACTTGACCCTTGTCACTTGTTAATTAAATTTAATCGCAAAGGCTATGAAGGAGAAGAGATATAGAGTGGTGGAGGTAGCAAAAAAGAACAACCGTTTGATTTTTTATCGAAGATGACGATTAACCTAGAACTTTTAGACAGAATGAAAAATGGTGTAATAAAGAAATAACCCGAAGAAAAAATGTTATATTGATGGTCTTCAAGAATTTATGTACTTAGACTTTTATAAGTAGAAAGATTACGTATTTCATTCATTATAACTATCAACAAAATACACTTTCGGTTGTTGAAAAAGAAATAATAATGATGATAGTATCCAGTTGAAAAAAATTATACTGACACATTTTTTGTGTCCAAGTTATTTTATCTTTATAAAAATAATTTGTTCTTCAGCACAAGCCATGTATACATATATATTTTTTAGTTTTCTTCTGCTTTCCTTCCTCCAACTACCTTGCATCAGTTGAGCTTTCGATCTCTTGAGATACTTCTTCGACCGTAAGTTGAAAGAAGCCATGAAAACTTTTTCAATCGCAGATATGGTCTTGAGAAATTTTTACAGATCGACAGATCGATATATCAAGCATGTATATTTTTTCTTATTTTCATTTTATTTTCTTGTTACTTTTTATTTGCTGAGCGACGTTAAAAAATCTAAGTTGAGGCGTTGGAAAAAGACGATCGGACAGTAAACACTCTTGAGGGTGAGTGTGACCAAGTGGAAGAGAAAAAAAAAGAGATAAATGGTGGTTAGATGTTGAGGGTGAACCAATCTATCACGGATGGGTGCTGTTATTGACAGTCGAAGAACCTTTCGCTTCCTCTTCACTTGCCATCATCATCATTGCGAGAGTAGTCCCATCATCTACTTATCACTGAGTTGATCTTAGGTTCTTTCTAGCCTGTGAAGTAATGAATGATAATAAAGTGTTTTTAATTTTTATCTATTTATTTTTCATCAATAAATCATTGCTATTTTTATTGATAGAAAGTGCAGAGTTAATCAATTGAAAATAAATGAATTCCAATAGCAGAAGTTTGCGAATTTTATGTCATTAAGATCAGTACGATTGGAAAAAGAGTAATCATTTCTGGTAAATTTTATTCAAACTTGACTTCTTATTGAAAACTTCATCAATGTAAACTTTTTCTAGGCTACATTTAATTTATTTAAACTTCATTTCATCAACTTATGCCATATTTTTGCTAAAAATATCATGTTGTTCAATTATTAAAAATATTCCAACGAATAGATATCATCTAGGATTGATCTTTCCACCATGTGATGCAATCAAAGTAGCTACTGATTGAGAACCATTGAAACTAGGGTAAAGGTGATGCTGTTAATGTTGACTTATTATAAGTAATCAAAGTTCAAATAATGTGGGCAATGACAGAGTATATCCAAGAGTAAATCCAGTTCGTTGAAGCGAATGAGAGCAATTGTTATCTTGTTATCTATCTTTCTCTTGGACTGTTTACGGGTTAAATGTCGAATTAGCATAACTAAAGCAGCTTTGATCAATCGTCACGGGTTCCGGCTAGCTGAATAGGTCGTTCAAACGCACCATTGGTTGTTGCGATCAGCGTTGTTTAGTAATTAACATAATATAGTAATATGATAGCATATCCCATACTGTAGGGAAATGTGTCGGCTCTAGACCCTTTAGGGATGCATCGTTAAAACGCATTCGAGGCTTCCCACCAACTATTTGACGTCACTCTCCCTCTGCTGCCAGTTACGTTTCTGTTGTAATTAACCCCGAGCAGAAGCATCGTTAACGGCTCAAACGAACCGGGTCAGACTCCATTTCTATCTCCAGGTTATTGCGCCCTGAAGACATGATGCCAACTGATCTTCAACTCCAATTACATGTGTGAATTAATCCAAGTGATTACAATCGTTTTGTTTGTCTCTTTGCTTTTTGCTCGTTATAAATAAATGCTGTTAAATTAACTTTCACCTCATCAATCTACAAACTTGATATTCCAGTTATCATTTCCAATCAAACATCTCGATGTTGTTGCTTTTATTTTAAATATTTGTTACAAGTTATATCATCACCTAGGAATTAAGAGTAGTTTGGATGATGATGATTATCATGTAGATTATTCAGATCACTTAAAAAATTTTCAACAATCTCCATCAACTCTAGATGAATTTTAGTTATTGATAGAGATGGTTTTTGATAATAAGCTAGCAAAAATTGTTGTAGCATAACTAACGTGGGAACGTGGAGCTCGAAATAATGTTTTATCATCCTAACCACATGAAAATATACCCGAGTGACACTTTATTGTGTGATACGAGAGCTTTTCACAATTGTCGTCGTGCAGGAGTAAGTGGGTTATTATGGGAAAGTCTACGTAGCCCCACGCAATGCGGAAATTGCTTATGCATTAAGCAAATGTCTGACGAACGCGAATCTAGAATGAGTGCGATGAAGAATGAGTATAGCAGTGGGAGGGTTAAATTCCCATAGGATCCAAAGCGCGGCTTCCTGACATCCCCTGCGAAATCTACCCCTAACATGCCACTAGAGGGTCCATCCAATTTTTCACTCGCTTTATAATATTCACTAGTGACCACTACCTACGTTCCTCCATGTATATCATCATTTCCAAGTTGTTTTTTCTTTGTTCGACAGCATATTTAATAGCTATTCCGTAAATGAAAACATGTTTCAAAGAACGATAGGGATGGGATGTGAAGTATATTTGTAAAAAAAATACTGATATATTGAAAGTGCAGTTGGTTCAGTGATGAAAGTGTTTTTATTTAGGTATAACTTTTATTAATTTTTTCAATTACTTTAAAATCATTTTAATATTTTTCTCTCAATTATTGAAAATTTATTGATATTAAAATTCCTTTGTCAACAACAGATATTTGTTTAAAGAATTCCATTGAAGAAAATGAATTTTTGAAAAATATTTTTTAACCATTTAAAATACATTGACTTTAACAATTAACAAGTCATTTTTTCAACAATAATAAATCTTCTCTATCGGTGTAAAATATTTTTAGGATCGAATACTCTAATTATAACTTTTATTTAATTATCAATTAATTGCAAAATATATTAATTGACAGATATTAAAAATTTTCAGGAATTTGTATCGTTAAAAATTTTTACAATGATAATAACCCCTAGAGTTTTTGATAAAAAAAATTTGTTTGAATATTCGATCAATGTTTTTTTAAAATTTGGAATAAAATATGATAAAGTGCAAAAATGAATTTATGAAACTTTTAACGTCAGAGATATCTATTGATCAACATGGATAATCGTGATAGCAATAAAATAGTTGGTAGAGATTCATATTTCTAACTGAAAACGTAAGTTCGAGTTGAATATGAAACGGAAAACGAGTAGAGGTTGTAATAGGTCGACGAAAATTGGTACTTGATGATTCAGTAGTTATAAATCTTCTAGCGAAGGATCTTAAGTGTTTGCTCGTGCATATAACTCGTACCTTCTTATTTAAATCACGAAATTTACGTTTATTATCAACTGAACTTATCAGTACATCATTCAAGATTAAACAGAATCAATAATTCAGGGTCTGTCAGTTTGATTAAATAATCGACAATTAAAATAATTTCTTTGTACATTACATGAGAAAATAAGTTTGACCGAAAAGGATAAACAAAAAATCAATTTATGCTATTGATGAATGGTTTCAACTGATTAACTTTCTTCCCTTCTGAAATACAAACTGAAAGGAATTAAATCCCACGATTCGTCACGAAGTTTTCATTGTCTCTCGGGTATCTCTTCAGACACCTTTAGTTCATGCGTTACAAAGAGGGACCGATGAGGAAGAAGCGAAGAAAGAATCAAGCCACTATAGAGAAGAGATTAAAGTCGCTGTAAATACTGCGTCAGCCTCTTTTTCGTTTACCTTTCTTTCATTCTTTCCGTCTTGAAAAGGAACGCAATCGAAGGGTAAGCACGATAGGGTCTTAATTGAATCCTCAAGATAAGAAGACATTTCACGAATTTTTCCTTAAAAAAAAGAATCTCAGAACATTCGAGAAAAGTAAATAAATCAATCAGCCTGATTTAATTGAATTCTTAGATAAAACAAATGTATGATTCTAGAATTTTAGATCACAAGATTCTATGTTTATTATAAACGAAATATTTACCAGTCATATTTCACTGGAGAAGATCTTTTTAACTTTTGGCAAGACAGCTTACATCTGTGCTTGCTGCCTATGTCCTTTATTTGTTTATTTATAATTGCAACAGTTATTAAGTGGTTTGTTTTTCTAACACAAACATTCAATTTTTACCACGTACTATTTCTCTCCTTCTGATATTATTCAAACCGATAAAGTTCATATGGGTACCATACTTGATTCTTGAAGAAATTAAACACTATCAGAATTCTAAGTGCAGACTTTAACCTGTCAGTTTATTCTAAAGTTCATCATTAATAACTGTAGGTCATTGAGTTATTAAATTTACTTTTGTGAAACTTTACAAACAATTATATGTTAATTATTTTCTTTACCAATAAAAAAGTTTTACGAAAAAAAAATATGTATCCTAAAAGCATTGCTTATTATTTAAGATTGTTCATTGTCTACTTAAAGAAAAAAAATTGTAGAAGATGAGTAATGCATTTTAATAAAAAAAAAATTTATAAAAATAACGAAAGCTTTCCCTAAAAAAACACTTTAAATAGCTTTAGCATTTTTCAATTTCCGATATCACTGATGGTATCACTAAAACTCTTTTTCAACCCTTTAGACCTGAAATTACCAATAAAAGTGCAGAAAAGTGGAAGGCCGTAGTCTTTTGCCAGGCTTCGTCGAACGATGATGAATGAATGCGTCCAACCCGACAGCCATTTAGTAATTACCTCGTAGTGATTCCATTCTTGCGTCTCATCACAACGTAGTCGTTCATCAATAATACTTTTTCATAGCTTTTTTTTTTGATATATTATAAATAAAAGAATGTACAACAAAAATGAACAAAAAAAAATAGAGAGGGGGAGGGAGGGAGATGTAGTGGTGAGTTAGAAAAATATGTATTCACGTGGCTGAAAAAAAATGTTGGGTGGGTGGGATGTCAAGTTTGAAAGACAGAAACGTGGAATGAGGGTAAAGCCAGGTTGTGGAAGGCTTTTAGTAGATATTACATACCTCCTCGAAGGATATTAAATTCTGAGATTTATTTCACCCCCTTCGTCTTCTCGCCCCCGCGGCATCTTCTTCGTTTCTATACGTTGGTTAGACCGTGTGCACGATTACGAGGCTTTTCCTTCGTCTCCTATGTACATACACCCCCTAAGAACCCTGGGGGCGTACGTAGATTGAACGCAGCCAGTCCCAGTACACGCATGAGGGTTATAGAACTCAAGAAAATTCACTCTCTACCATTTCTGAAGTCATCTCTCGTTCATTATTACTGAATTTAATTAACATTTATACTACTTGGATGAAAAAAAAATTCTTGTGGTGATTTAATGGATTTTTTTGCGACTAGGAAAAAAGATTGAACTGACGTGACATAAAATTAATAATGAATAAATCTTTTACACATTAATGAAGAGAATTATTTGTATATTAATAGTAATGTTCAGCATACCTTATCATAACGTTGGTTTTTTTTTCATGTAAATGCATACTGAAAAAAATTATGTTACCAAGCAAGACATACTTGATTTAAATTATTTTTCTACATATGTAAATTTGTACAAGATGATAATAATTTCCGTAGTGGAAGCATTTTTCTTTATCAAGTACCTTTAATCTATATTGAGATTTATTTCAACTGAATACATAACTTTTATATTTAATGAAAATGATATTTGATACAAAAAACTGTGATTTAAACTTGAAGATTTTAGTCATCAAAAAATTGGAGTATACCTTGGCAGACAGCTATAAAGGATCTATGGAGCGAAAACATTTTTTTAACGTCAAGATTCTCGATGTATTTAGGACATTTATACTCGCTATTGCTCACTATGCCTAGACCATCAAGAGATTCTGCAAGATTGTAGTGATCAGATCTACATCGGTTGATAGTAGTTCCGAGCCTTCTAGAAGCTTTTAATAAATAACTAAATGCTGGAATCAAAAATTTTAATCTTTGGGAATTTAATTCAATTGAGAGAAGATTTTTTTTTCATCAATCATGACCGTGAAAAACCATTAAAAAATCGTTTAATTACTTTTTTCAATAATCTTCGATGACTATCGCTTTGGTCTAAAGTATTAGCAGTAGGGGGGTTGGTTTGGAAAAGTAAGTTTAATAGCTTTAAAGAAAAACTCTAGCAGGTTTTCAAATCATCCTGGGGGTAGATGAAACGTGTTCGGAATTGCCCTTGGAATAGTTGAGAGAGAGGGTGTGGTTTTTAGTATTTTTTTTTTATGTACCCGGAACTACAACCCCTGGCGTATTTCCATGATCCCTCGCGTCATAAAAAGTCTTCAATCCCTATGGGAATTTAGTTTTTTATCGTTTATAACACCTTTGCACGTCGAGAAGGAGATTAAACGATGCTAGTCATAGAGTATTTTTTTTATTCTTGATATTTTAAGGAGCATTTCAGTAAAAAATACCTGAGGGATCAATTCACTTTGCCCTAGTCTTAGTTTACATATCTATACAGATTTACAGACAATCGTAAAATTTAAAGTACACTACTCATAAAATTCATCTCCATTCAGAGCAAATAGCAACAGGAGTCATAATTAGGTTATTATTTTCGAAACAGTAGTGAATAGTATTCAGCTCTTCATCAACATTATTTTTTTTCTTCTTCAAATTTGCTATATTTATTCAAGTTCAATGTTAACTTTGTTCATAGAAATTACCTGAATGAAATCACCAACAGCTAAATGAATCTAAAATATCGAAAAATAACCATTGAAATTCACAAGTAATAGAAATAACAGTGAGAAAAAAAGTGTTATTGGAATATCAACAGGGTCGTTAAAAATCGATTTTTCATACTCAAAATGGGATGAACCCTCTATAACATTTATATTCGTATTCAATGCATTATGAGGCTAATTAATGTATTCTTTCTTCTTGTTTACTATTACTGTCGGTTGTCAACCCATCTTTCACCAGTTTGTATTCATCCCTTGTCTCCCCTTGATGCACTCAGTCGACGTTCTATTGTTGTTATGTAATAAGAGATCCAATTACTGATATTATTCGGAGCTCATACCATCAGTGAAAGTGTAATAAATACCCTCTGTTGCAATAATGCTTCTCACTCCATCATTTCTCTCTCCATGCTCCCAATAAAGTTACTGGGACTTTAGAACAATAAATACAGTAATGTCAAACATATTTTGTTCTCATAATTCATTCAATCAATTGCAAATTATGTTGAAATAACTCAGTATTCTAAGTCTTTAATTCACTGCAATTGGTAGTGAAAAACACTGGGATTATTTTTTCTATTTTTGTTTTGACGATAAATTTTTTGAAAATGAGAGGAAAGAAAGATTTTTATTATTGTTAATCAGTATGTTTTAAACATGCCTTTAGGTGTCAGTATGTGAATCTTTTACTCACGAATTAATTCAAATATTTAATAGCTTTGAAATATTATTCAACTATTCAAAATAATCCTTGAAATTTATTACCATCCATTTTTGAATTTGCTTAAAATATATTAAATAATTATTTAGAGACATTAAAATACAGTCATTATAGTAGATAATAATAATGATTAAATATTTTTTTTAAGTACGAATAAAATTATAAAATAAAATAAAAATGTAGGGCAGTGGCCAAAAACAAATAAAGTAGAGAAAAAAAATTAAAACGGGGTTAAATGTTAGCTGTAAGATGGTTGTAGCTTGGGCAGCAAAAGAGAAACGTGGACCTGGCAAGAGTAGATAAGAAGCGACGTGGTAATCCTCGACGCAATATAAGTTAGCGTAGTAGACGTTACATATTACGTTAACGTTGAAACGATGAAAGCAAAGTGTAAAAGATAAAGATATACTTTGTACTAATTTAGAAAAGATTTAGATGATCTAATATAAAATATGTTACCTTAATAAAAAATCAAACACAAAATAATTTAATTCTCATATTTTAAATACAAATTTTATTAAATAATTTTCTATCAGAAAATTCTTTATAAACCATTACGTTCAAAGGATTATTATTCAATTGAATTTTTTTTCAAGTTATTAAATAGTTATAAATTTTACAAAGCTGTGAAAAATGGGATTTTTCATAAAAAATTATATTTTCACTTTTATAATCCAGATTAAAGCATTTATGTGTTGATCAAAAAATGCGATTTCACATCATGAGATATTTTTTATCAAACAAATCAAAGGATTCGCAGTAATTTTATAGACATAAATGAAACAAACTCAAAGTGATAATTTATATTAAATTTTTTAATGCATGCAAATTGAATAACTGGATGAAGGGATGGATCTGTAATTACTGTGGACCTCAATCGGACACAGTAAATGGTATATACACTACCCCTTAACGAAAGTTAATCGGGTAGTGCGAGAAAGAGGAAAGGAGAACTGGTGAGTTGGCGTCGACAGTCTTTGACGGAAAACGAAAAGCGAAGGGTAGTAGATTGATAACGAAGATGATTGCACTCGCGCCAGGCGTCGATTTGTGGCGCTCAACTAACTGCGTTAACTCGCTAATAATAACCAATCTCGAGGCGATTTCCTCTTGGCTCGACCAATCAGAAGACGCGGCCCCATTTCCGTTTTCTCTCCTGTGTGCTACTGTATGTCCTGTACTTTTCTGGGGTAGCTTCCACGCTTCTTCCTATCAGATAGACCAGTCACTCACTCTGCTTTCAACTAAAGTAACTCCCTAATTGAATTTTAGGCATCGCCATTTTCAATTTCTCAATAATCGTGATCCCCCAATTGCTTTTTCGAGACACTTGTCGCATTGCACGTTTATCTAACATATAGAAGATGACTTCTACTTCGCTGAATCACCTTTAAAGTCCTCGGGGAATGTTCTGAGAGTAGGCGTTTATAGAGCCAAACTCTCAAGACATGAAGGCGTGACTTGGCAGTTAGACTAAAGCACGATGTGTCTCTGACGCTCGATGGAAGTGTGTTTAATGATAATCTCCTCGGATCTGATGCCAATGAGCTTCTCTACATTTCGCGAATTAAGTTGACCAGGTTGGAAATATGGAAAAAAATTAAACATCTGTTTATTACCGTTGCATGTTAACTCTAGTAGTTTTTGGTATCATAGCTGCCAAACTTTTGATATTCATTTTAATATTAATATTCAAAGTTTGTAGACTTTTTAGAAATAGAGATGCTCAGAGACACTTTAATCATTCGTCGCATTATACTGTTTTTTTCCAAGCAGGTTTACCATCAGATGGTAATAAAATGTCGAAGACAAAATACTGTAGTTTTATATCTCCATTCCAAGTTTATTTAAGAGTTAAATGAAAATAAAAATTATTTCTTTTATAAATTGATTGGTGTTTAAGCTATAAAAAGTTTTTATCTAGTTGATGATATAAATAATTATCTTACTCTTTAATTGAACCATAATCCATAGAGCTGAATATTTAGAGATTTGAAAATGAGTTTCAAGAGATTCCAAGTCTTTGAAGACGTCGTATCAGCTAAAAGACATCTTATGATGACTTTAAAAAGCGCCAAATAGAGCACGATTAAACATCGCTGAGCTACTTGAAAATAGCGAAGAATTTTATATCTTCTATCACTTCCAAGCCTTCTACTTTTCCTCCCAATGTTCTTGAAACTTGAAATAAGCTCTTATCCTTCGTCCTACTTTGCTCCATTTCCCGCCTCTTAATTACTTAGCTAATTCTTAATTGGCAGTATCTTTCAGAGTTTGGAACAACAACTGATTTTTCTAGGATTTTTGTTATAACTGAAATTATTCAGATGGAAATTCATAACCAACTATTTCATTTATCGACAGAGTTTGTGAAAACAATTAATATCTTAAGAAATACTCGTATTACAGCATCATTATTAAGAAGATGTTCAATAATTTATCATTTTTAAATCAACAACTTTTTGAGTAGTTTTAGCCTAGCGTGTAACAAGTGTTTACAAGAATAATCTACTTGGATTTGCAGTATGATAATCAAATAGATTATAATGAAGATTTTTTTAAGATAATTAATTAACAAATAAATTCATTAAATATATTTAAAGTTACCACACAAGGTATTTCAACACAACAGTATTGTTAAATGAAGAATGTTTATGAATGTTTTTCAAAAAATTGACATGAAATAATAATGATTGATGACAAAAACATCGATTTAATTATTTTTCACCAATACCTATTTTTTTTTGTCCTTCAAAATAAAAAGAATAGATTACACTGTCGTCCTTGATAGTTCTCTTTCGCTATCTTTCTCTCTCCATGTTTGGAATGCAGGTCCGTACATATGTCATAAATTCCCCTATCGAGAGAAGCTTTCACCCTACCCCTTTACTTGCGTCGAGGGCTCTGATGCCGTTGTTGAACTTGTGGCCAATAAATCAAAGGAACTCGTATAAATTTGTTACTCGAGGTAAATCGGACGTGGGGCGCCATCCTAACTCTTCTCATTCTCCTTTTTTTGTCTCTCTCACATATAAACAAAGATGCATTTCCACGACTTACTACTTCCTCTCTTTACTACATATCTTACAGCTATTTCTGAATAAAAAAGAAATGAATACCTACAAACTGATATATAAAACTCTCGATACATCGATATTTCCGTCGTAGATATCGTCTTGTCGGTATAAGAAATGCAGAACCTTAGATCGAATTTATGTATTACCTACCTCGACGATCACCTTCCTTCCAAAGATAAGCTTATACGTTCTCCCTTTTTCCAATCGCTCTGTTTTTGTCTAAATAAAATTTTAAAATATGGTATTGATATTTGTGTCTATTGTGTCAAGATAATTCCCATCGTTCCTTTCCATTAAAGTTGGTTCCATTTGCACATAAATTTTATTTATTAATTATTCAAGCTATTACATTATTATTATCATTACGAACTTTCAATAATTAATTCAATTTATTTATTTAACGGTGTAGTTAATCACCTTTTCTCTATTTTATTCATTGATTTTTTAATAATTTGTTTGAGCTGAGAATAAAAATTGTTTGCTTTTTAATTGAACATAATAATCTTTTGGTCAATGAAATAAAGAAATAATTATTTTGAATATTTTTAACACATAGTCGCTAGAATTGGAAAATAATAGCAGTATGATCTCATTTCTATGTATATTTTTATAGTATTATATTCACTAATACAACTAATTTATGTCATAATCATTATGATTGTGATTAAATCCGTTAATGGCATAATGTGAACGGAGATAATTCCAGTTAAGTTCAATTATGCACAAAGGATTTGCGTTTATGAATAAAAACTTAGAGAACGATAAGTTTGTAAGCTTTGAAATTATTTTATTAACATTGATATGTCAAGACAGCTCTAACATTTATTGGAATTGTAGTCAACTCACAGAGTCCTCATTAATCCATGTATTTATGATTAATTAGAAAGTATAGAAATTTTTAATAATTTTTTCTCGTTTTTTTTTTAATTTCTTCAACTTCCCATTAGGACAGGCACAAAGTGCACCCAGACCCTCGTTTCAATTTTCTTTTAATTATTTTCCAAAACCAGATTATTCAATTTTTGAATAATTCATTAGCTAATTATTTTAAATAGAAGCATTAATTGGTAAAAGTAATATCGACTATCAGTAAATGCATTAATCTGATATAAAAGTGAACGAAAAAAAAATAGGGGTAATCTTGAAAAATAAAGAGTATGGTCAGGAAGATAAAGAGAATGAGGATGCACAGGAGCTGCGGTTTGGCCCATCTACGACCGCAGAAGTAGTCGAAGTGGCCAACGGTCATCCACAAGCTCTCGAGCATCCATTAAGGATGGGTTAAAGTCTCTCTCACACGACTATATAACGAATATTGAATCCGAGTGATGGCAAGTTGTGGAGAATTACTGAGATATGACAGTCAACGAATTGCGTCTAGCATCCAGCTAGAAAATGGTTAGATTTTCCACAGTGAGGAGAGAGTCTCAAGCTTCAGTGGAGGTACGTGAATTGGTGGAAATAGGAGAATGCCGTCCGTTGAATGCCGTCGGCCATTGTCCAATCAATGCACATTGAGGCGAAGGATATAGCACAGGAGAAAGGGATGGAGAGTATGAGCGATAAAGAGAAGCTTGTCATCTCTCTCACACGTCTATGAAGGTCATGAGGGTGCCCACAGTGTACATCGCTATCTGCCAAGCACCAATGCTCGTCCGGTGATTTAGGTAGATCACTAATTACCTTGAATGACCGGCCTGGATTCACTTGGGGAGGGTAACGTGATCTTGGATGGGTCTTGGAATTGTCTAAAGTCCTTAGGGGCAAAGTCGATACATCGATCGATAGTTTGAATAAGATAAGAGCGGAAGGGGTTGAAAATATAATAATACTCTTGTCTATTGTTGACAATGATGAATCTTTCTTTGGCAAAACAAGACAATGCCTTTTACTCTCTCGTATATGCGTGCGAGAAAACTCTTGGAGAAAGCAACAAAGAGAATCCATCCCTTGTCGAGACGCAAGCGATAACTTTCTAATTAGAATCTTGCGCCTGTGTTAATTATTCTAAGGGATGATTAATGGTGACGGATCAGACAGCCCCTCGGTGTCTTGGTAAAGTCTCTAATCAACGCCAATTGTGTCCTTCTACTCTAGACTTAAAAATTACCAAGAAAAATTCATTGCAATTTTTAGAATTTTTTTGAATATTTATGTAATAGTGTGAAAGTGGGTAATTTCTTTGCTCAATAAGATGATGGGGAAGTTTTGATTATTGGAGATCATTCAACATGGCTTGAAATGTCGGATACATACTACAACTACGAATGGAAACAACGACAGAAATTGTACGACAGTATAGCAAGCCGCAAGCATTGTAGCTGCGTTTTCGTGCTAACGCCTACTGACACTGTGTTCGCTTGAGCGTTTGTGCTATTTCGCATTAGGTACAGACACGTAATTGCTTGAGGGTAAAATATCTCAATGATAGTAGCTAGGATGATGTATTTATAGAGTGTGGTGAAACCTCTAATAGATTATAAAAACATTAATTCTATTCATTACAATTTTTATTCTCTTTTAAGTAATCGTGATATCAAAATTAACCTCTAATAAACATAAATCAATAACAAAAATTCAAAATTACAACTAGATAAAATTGAAATTAGATTTAAAAATTTGTTTCTGTAAACCTGCACCACGAGCTAAGTTCTTCTATGTCATATCAACATTATTGAAGAAATCGAGTTGTTGAAATTAGATTTTTTAGAACGTCTTCTTTTTTTATTCCTTAAAAATTCTAGAATTATCGGATTACGTTTCATGTTTTGAGAATAATCATCTCCAATAATATAATGTAAATAGAAACTACAATAATGCAGCAAAAGTTTATTGAATAAACAAAAGTTATCGAACATTGTTAACACAAAGGCGCATAAAAAAGTTTATTTCCGCCCTAAATAGTATTACAAAGGAAGTAATAAAATTTATAGAAGCCTTATCAAAAGATTCTATTGAAAGGACACGAGGTAGCAGAATTTCCTTATTCTTTGAATATTAACCTTTGAAATTTGGTTGAATGACGAGAATCATAAAAACACTGCCAACTCAGTGCTTTTGTGTTCCATCTTGGTGCCAAGTTTAACTTGTTGATCATTTGTATTCTAGACATAAAACACCCCTGATAACCTTTTAAAGGTATAATTGCTTAGGTTTACGGAGGCATTTAATTCGCTCCATAAACCACCAGTAGTTTAGTAAACTCCTTTCTGAAATTCCTTAGTAAACTCTCTTCTAAAATTCCTTACAACTACGATTAAAGAGTGGCATTATCAGAAAATAGAAAAGGAGGACTGGGAGATTGTAAACCGCGTGCGGTTACGTGACGATGAGAAAAATGCTGAAAAGTAGTGTGAGACTGAATTCCAGAATATGCTCGTCTTTCTTGTACATATCCTTGCAATTTTCATCTCTGCGTTTTTCACGATATAGATACGTAGATATTGCAAAATGAAAACTTTTTTATTTTTTTTTATATTGATGTTAGCTATAAAACCTTTAGGACATCTCTTATCCAAACATGAGCTTCATTCATGAAATGTACAATAGAGAAAAGAAAAAGCTACCAACCACATCAAATTGATGAACATTTTTCCTGGGAAAAGAAATTGATTCTTTCTCTTTATTTTATAGAAAAATTATTTGTTTTGTTATTTTATGATATCGAAAATAATTTTTTTCTCATGTAATTTTTTATATATCTTCTATTTCTTCATTCTCAGGGCTTCTGCTCTCGCCTAACGGCGTCAGAGCAAATATACCATCGAGTCTAACTCAGTTAGTGTCCCGCAAAAATTATATCCAATTACGTTCCAACGTCAGAAGCTTGCAGCCTGCGTTTGTTAGGTGTATTTACCACCAACACCATATTTACCACCACCACAGTATCAGCTCCAAACCACTTTTATAATTTCTCTGATAGAATTTTCGCCAACCAAGCACAACATGTCTGTGGATTTTTTTATGGAGGTAATATTTTTATTTTTCTTGAGCTCTTAATATTTATAAATAAAGCTGACCATTTCAGTAAGCAGCTGTTTAAATTTGAAACAATAAATAAATTTCCATTGATCCGAGTATTTCATTTAAAAACATTGGATATAAAGGATTAAGTACAAAAATCACAAGTAAACACTGAAAATCCACGAAAATAAAAGTGTTCAGTTTTTAAGCACTTATTAAACACATGGATTTGCAGTGTGAGATGACTAAACAATTTGACCCAAAATTTTAAGCCAATCAAAATGTTTATAAACAAAAAGTGGCGTTTTGCCACTTCTTCTTTCCTTCATTAAAAGCTTTTTAAAAATTCGATTAAGTATAGTCTATCTAAAATTACATCGCAATAATTTTATAAAATTCATCTATATCATGGAAAAAAAATTAAAAAGCACCTCGTGTTTATAAAATATTCATTAATACTTATTCTGTAAGTTATTTATGAAAATTCTCTAGCTATTCTCCACCTACTTACGAGCTTTTTTATTAAACACGATAAAAATCTTATACCTCTAGAATTTTTTTCAATTTAAGTAGTGCATACAATAGCTTGATCTTCTCCTTAAATCTGAACGTAAATGAAACAACAACAAAAAATATTAGAATAATTACTGCTGATTATGGCTTCCGATCCTCATCGAATAATCAAAAAAAAAAAACGTGCAAAGAAATTGACGTGAAAATTTTTGTATCTTTTTTGTCAGTCCCATTGTCGTTCCACTTACTGCTACCAATGGAATTCAACGGACTATGAATTTTCTTTCTCACGCCATTAACCGTAGAACGTCCCTCGCGTTACTCGAATGCAGCCAATGAGATTTTCAGATAGGAAAGGAAGAGAAAGAGAAAGTCTCGAGAGTCCTTTTCGCAAGAAAGAAAAACTACACATACAGGGGAAAAAGGAGGCAAAGTGAAGGCAGAAGAAGAGTGAGAAAATTGCGATAAGACCTAGCATTTACATTCCTACCAGGCGCAATTCTCGTTCACTCTAACAAGGCTTTTCCTTGCGCCCTTGGCGTTCTCTGTCATGAGTATATTCGCATTTCGGATGGGACAACCTGCCTGCTTGCTTTTCTATACAACTTCTCTTCATCTTAAGGTCCTTTTGCGTCCTTTACAAAAAAGCTCAAAGTGATCGTTAAGCCACACCCGTACTCAACTGATCCAACATCAATTCGACACTCTTTTGGCATCTTGCAACAACTCTTCAAAGCTTTTCCTTCTTTGCCTTCGGCATCAATATGAAAAAATATTCGCAATAATTTAATACTATATTTAAAAAAAAAATTCAAGACCTTAATATTCTTTATTTAATTTTAAATACAATAATGTTTTATTGCTTCTTTTTATCTGAATTTGATTTAGGAAAACAGAAATTGACTAAATAAAAATTAGGAATTTTTATTTCGCGATTCCCAGCAGTTATTTATTTGTACAATCATTTCATAAAAGCTTTTAGCACAATTGTGCCCATAACACCTTCTTTAAGTGTTGCATAAGTGGCGTCTATGAAATAGTTTTAGGCTGTTGCCTGTAGCGACAACTCTTTGCCGTTTAATTCACCGTAAAGAGAATTTTCATCACATCAGCATCGTAGCAAATCCCATTCTCGCTCTCTTATCGTCAGCCAACTAACCGAGTTCGCACCATTGCAATATTATCCCGCAAACTTGCTTTTACGATTATCACAACGCATTCTCCAGACCTCGCGATGCTAATGATAGTAGAATCTTTATTTTTCCACTTTAACCCTTGGTACAAATGGTTAAAAGTCAAATAAAGGAAATGGCATGGAGAAACAAAAAGAGGGACAATATAAATTGATCGTTATTTGCTAACTGTCATTGCCATAAGGAAAATGAATTTGTCATAAAAGAATTAATTCCAAGAACTTTTAATATTAACAATTGTTTATAGACTGAAATTACTTTTTATTTTGTCAATAAATTTCATTCACTTCTAATCATCAATAAGATTGATTCAATTTTTTATTGACTCACAGTTGACAGCTATTTTTTTAATTGATCTTAAAGATTGTATTTATATAAGTTAAAAGACAAATGAGATTTTTTAATCACATTGTTCAGGAGAAATAATTACTTGAAGTAATACAAAAATATATCATCACTATTTTGACTACCAATATGTGGATGCTAAATTACTGGAAAGAACGAAAAAAAAAAAGATCGATAATTTGAAAGAATATTTTTAAATCAAGGATAGAAACATAAAAAGAATTTTGAATTTGATATAGAAATTGATTGAGATTTACCAACTATTGTCTCAATAATGGCAATTGAATTTTTTATAAAAGAACTAATTGGAAAGGCGATAAATTGCCGGAAGCAATAGCGAAAACTCCTCGTATATGTTGTAGGTTTATAAAACCCATGGGCTATTGGCCTCGAGTTGTAATTAAAGAACAATCCTGATAGTCCGATAAGAGCAACTCGGAAACGAGCGTGCCGCCTTTACCTTCGCCAATCTCGATTGTGTGACTTTATTTCCTCGTACCGTGTAGTGTGTCGAGAGAACGAGTAAAAGTAATACAACATTTGACCATTTTGCTCTATTACCACTCTGACGCTGACTGATTGGTACGCAATACAAAAAATATTTCTGCTTGCAATATTGGAGATCAAACTTCAAAAAACATTTCGACAAAATTCTTTCAAAAGTATAATTGAAATCGTTATAATAATTCCAACATATTGAAGATTTGTTTTAAAGATATTATTTTGCACAATAGTATTTTTTAGAAAATTTAATAGTAATAAATCCAACTGGTTTTGGGGTAATAGTTTTGCTTGACCACTCGTAGAATTTTATCTCTACTTTTTCGACTAGCTCAAGTCAAGTATATAAGACTCTAAGTCATATAAGGGTGGACAAGGGTCTGTTGAAATTTCAGGCTAAGTCCTTATTTTATAACATGTATCAATCTAGGGTCTCCCAAGGATCCTGATCCTGTGTATATAAATATTCTATATATCTATAGTAGGGACGATATTTTATCAATAAAGATAAAGGAAAAAATCTGAATAAGCATTAAGGATGTGGCATGTCTTCCAGTTGCAACTGTTTTTGTCTTCATTCAAATCACATGATGAATTAATTAAGATGATTAATTTTATTTTTTTATTTTAAAAAATGCCAAGATTATTAAATGCCAGCAAAAATGAAATTTGTTTAATAAACTCTATGACGCAGACACTTTTTGACCTGTGAATGATGTTTTTGGAATCAGCATATTTTTTTACAAAAAAAAAAATAATGAGACAATAAATTTATAAAGATTTTAAAGCCACTTTCATATTCAAAACTTTCTTCAAAGCTAGTTGTTTCAACTTGAACTGTCTTGAATCTTTCTCTATGCATTAACTCCTCATTCGAACACGATTAAGCAATTTTATTCGTTTACTGTTGACTCAAGGAAATATATTCTCCATCTTAGTCTTTCGTGTAATGCCAGTGTAAGTCCTCCGAGCTGACGATTAGGTCAGAGTTCCTTTTCTACGGCGAATGAAGAAGGGAAATGAGAAAAAAAGGAAGAGGTTGATGGCGCTCGTCGCGATAAATAAAATGTAAATTGTTTCTCTAGCGAATAAATTTTCGTTCTCGCGGCCTCAAACGAGTGAACCAGGGGGATCGAGTGTTCAGTTAAAAGAGAAAGAGAATGACGGGATAGAGGGTGAGTATATGTGGGTGGTGATCAGGTTAGTAGAAAAAGAGCTGGAATGGTGGTGGGTCGAAGCACGTCGTTATTAATGCGTTTTGTGCACGCGATCTGGTCGAACGGTCTTAAACTACCAGCCCCCAAGCTTTCTCTTTGGTGTAGTTAAGAGTCAGAAAGGGAAAGAAAGAAGCTTGTAAAATCGTATACCGTAGAAACCACTAGTATACATTGACTCAGTCACGTCACATCGTCATCAAAAATCAAATATTTCAATTTGTATTTTTTTGTTAATGTTCAAAAATCATCAAACCTTAAAAATCAAAAATGATGAATGTTAATGAAAATGAATTTTTTTATCTTTGAAAACGAAATGAGCTGTCATTTTTATTCTATTTATTTTTTTTTAGAAATACTAAATTTTTAACCGGATGCATTTATGTCGGAAGTGGTTAAATGGCTTACAGTAATCAACTTATGTCAGATAGCAATTACATTTTTTCTCAATCTTCCATAAAGTCACATGCAGATTGCATTATTGTCATAAAAAAAATAGTGCATAAAGTAAAAATTGAAATTTTTTTTTAATTAAACAATGTTATCAATAATAGATAATGTAATGATATCTTATGAATATGGAATTAATAAGAAGCTAGCTAAAAATAATTTGTGTGTATACTTAACGGTATTACGACCATGACAATGGTCAGATAAAATAGCTAAAATTACAAAGGAGTGGGACGACGGGTTAGAATGCGAAGAAGCTTGCAGAGAGCCAAGTTATGCGCTAATGTCCGCTTGTACCTTTCAAGTAGAATGAAAGAGAGAAAGACAATGTTTGCCATACTAGTATTCTCTGGCAGACAGTGTGCTGACATCGTAGAATGCTAGCGAGCCTCCCTTATACGAATCTATGCGGGCGTTTACGGTCCGGGCCTCGCATTCGAGAATCCGAAAATTGCATTCCACCTGCAGCTGCGTCGCGACGGTTCTGTCGTTATTCCTTCTCTAGAGAAATTTATTATCTTGTTTATTACAGAATATGTTTTCGTCGGAAGTAAGTACTCTTGCTAAGGCATGAGTATTTAGGAAAGAAAATTACTTTAAATATATTTTAATTAAATTTAATTCAACTCAAACATTTATTCACATGCTAATCACTGAAAAAAACCGTACGAATAACAGCCTTTTAGAGCTATACAAAAATGTGCACCAAGTATAAAATAATAATCATGATAATCTTTGTTAATAACATAAAAGAGGAACGTTCGGGGAACAAAAATTTTTTTTTTTCATTTTTTCTCTGCTCCAAACATTTTCTACTTTCAAGAACAATGAATATAATGAAATTAATAAAATTTTTTAATATAATTATTTACTTAATTAACAAAGAATATTTAGTTACATGATTGAGATAATGATTTTTCCATACGAATAATAACATTATAATTATAAATAAAAACTTATTAATTAAATCGGAACGACTATTTAAAATTTTTATAGAATTAAGTATTCATATTAATTATAATATATAAATATTAACAGAGTAAAAAATTGCTGCATTGATATGGATAGGCTTGGAATTACTTTTAGTGTCAAATAATTTCATGTTTATATCACTCTTTTTCCGTTGTTTTTTTTTTACGTCCTTAGTCTCGCTCTTCCTAGGATATGTCAGTTTAGATCCACAGGTTTTGCCGCGTGCCGAGCCACTTTAAATTTCTTTCCACGTCGACTCCAGCTGAGTTTCCGTTGCGCAGCAGGTGCATTCTCTCAGTGGAATTTCTTTCATCTCTTGAAACGAAGACGTCGAGTATTGAATTCTTTAAAATAAAACAAACCAAATAATCTATCATTCCTACCACGAGAACATTAAGTGAAATGATAAATATTACATAAATATATATACTTTGCTTTGAAACATTCATTTTCAATTGAGATGATAGCTGAAATATCTGCTAGAAATAGTTGAGTTTTTTGTTTAAATTTTTCAGATATTATCGTCGATTTCTCTTTCATCTTTGCTTTTTATCCTTTTTCCTTTTGGTCGATAGGATATAGTGTGGTCTTGAAAGAATTCAATTGTGACTCGAGGAATTCGAGGAAGTCTTATTCGTTTATCTTTTCTAGCTTTTGGGGATAGGAATTCAATAGATTGTTATTTTTTACGATTCGGACAATTTCTGGCTAAATGTTTATTCTTTATAAGTTGAAACCTTGTAAATATCAACAGGTGGTCATTTTTATGATTAGTATGATGATTATTGCAGAGAAGTTTTATGCTAGATTATTATGGATAAAATTATTTTATACACACTAATTTGATGATGGACATGAAGATGTTTCTGAACATAGAACGGTACAGTTATCAAAAAATTAAGCATAAGTTGTACATGATTGATTAATTATAGAATTAATAAGGAAGTCGTTTATATCCGTTTTTTTAAATAACTGTCTGTCCTATTTTAATAATAAAAAACTTTTAATGTCAAAAAATATTTATTTAATATTATTATCACTACATATATTAAATTTCTTTCTTCTTAAATTCGTCCTGAGTAAAATATATTAAATATTCAATCAATTTCATCCATTATCAAGTCAATTGATTAAAATGAAATAAAAATGATTCTCTGCAGAATTAAAGAGAATTGAATTTTTTTTTTTAATTATTCAAAAAAAGATTCCATCGCTAAAATTAAATTCTTTACTTACAGTGCATCATCCATCATTTTAATTATCCTTTCGCCTGATTCTATTATTATTCCAGCATATTATTAAGATCGTTGATATTCATTTATATATATATATATATATCTTCAGCATTACAAATTTCAATCAGTATTTTATAACGTGGCAGCATTGTTAGGATAATTTACAATAAAGTGTATTATTTGCGAAAATTGCCCAGAGTATTTGGAGTTTAATGACGGTTTAATGACAGATGTGCAATGTTACACTCTGACAGAAGATTTATATCGACATAAATTCACTGAGGATAAAAATCATGAGGTTTTATGACGTCTTAGCTTGGGCGAAATCATTCCTACGTCTTGTTATATCCTACTAAATGAAATCGTTAATATTCATGGTCTTCAGGACAGCGAAGAAAGAGCACAGCTAGCTTGGATAAGCCTTATCTTGCAGCTGAAATAACTTGATAGTTTCTGCTTTCTAATTTTACCTTGTATTCTTTTTATTTTTATATAATTTTCCGTCGCTCTTAAAATATTAAAAACAATCGATTTTCAAAATTTAATATTCTAGCTTATCATTCTAATAATTATTCTTAGAGGTAAATTAATTTTTTTGGTTTACACTTAAATAGTGAATAATTAAATTAAGGCTGCGTTTGATGAATATAAGCACGATTTAATGCGAGATACTTAGACTGATGAGATAGCTTAACTGGCTCAGCTAGTGCGTAACTGCAAGGTCCCGGGTTCGACTCTCGATCTTGACAGAAAATGTTTTTCCACTAAGAATTGGTTTGGGCTGGTTGTGAAGTTGTCTACGTGTTAAGAAATTGGAAAAGTGGAGGTGTTCCCTAATTGAGACTTTATTTCTTATTTTCAAATAGAAAACTTGTTATATAATAAACTAGCTAGAAAAAATTATTGTCTATAGTGCATATGAGACTGTAGAAATTAACATAGATGATCAAATGAACTACTTCTCTCCAACTCACATATTACTTCTAAGTTCTTCGGACAGCAAACAATTATTCTGTTGCTAATTGAGTTAAGTTGCAAACTAAGTGCCTTGATAAATATTCATCGTCTTAGCACAAACACTAGCTCTGGTATCGAAAAAATAATTACAACACCAATAAATTACTCAGTATAATCATTATTGTAACGAATAATACCTTCACACTCTCGTCTTGACTTTCTTATAATAAATTTTTTTGTCGTAACCTTTTTTTTCAACACTTTCGGCTTAACGTCTGGTCGGCGTCGACCCAGGATGCGAAAGCGCGCACGTCCATCCGGTGACTCAGCGAGATTGCGATTTGCATAATGCAATTCAACGGGATCCCGTTTCAAGGAAAGTCAAGAGAAGAACAAGACAATTACAATGAAACTCTATGGAGCGTGCTTGCGGCTTTCGTTCGCGGCCTGAGGTCGACCGAGAAGGCCCGTCCGAGCGGAGCTTTTGCGTCATGGCTTTATAAATATTCAACTGGTCGTTAGAACAAAAAGAGACAGAAGATAGAAGAGAGACAGGGGAGACAGAATATAAAATAAAAGTTCTTCTGGGCCATCCACTAAAACGTTGAATGTTACTGCCTCTCGCCTTTTGTAGTTGCAGCCTTTAATTTAATATTGTTATACTCATCTAACAACTTCAACCCCCTCAACATTCATTGAATTTTTTGTTTCATTCATGTTCTCAAATTATTTAACATGCGCTCCTTATTTTTTTCTCGGTTGATAATAAGAAAAAATTAATTTTCAACTATTTTCCTGGTGAGTTAGGGTGGATTTTTTAGCCTTCTAATTTAGTATTCAATTTAGAAGGATAAATGGATAAAGAAAAAAATTGAAACAATCTTTTTTACTTTGAATGTACAGATGTAGTCTTGTTTAGAGTGAACGAGGACTCAAGTTATCTGTATGAGTAAAAATATTTTTTTAAATATATTGTCATTTGAAATACTGAAAAATAGATGTATTTGGTCAAATATTGTATAATAAAATATATAATTAAATACATTAATACAGTCAATTATGTAATTAGATATTTTTTTATATTTTCAAAATAAGATATCCTTTGAACAATTTTTGGGCAGGAAAAACTTTAAAAATAAACAAAATACATGTAATAATGCTGCAAGAAATAATTATTTATATTTCTAAAAATCAATATCTTTTGTTAAATTAAAAAAACTGAAGGTTTAAAATTTTTAAATATTTCATTTTAAATTGACAATCAATTCTTCTTTTCTATAAATAATTTAATCAACTCCATGGTTTATTGGTTTATAAAACTACTAATGCGTTCATAACCAAGGCTTTTTTACTATTATAAAATATTCATCAATAGTTAAAAAACATTGATTTTAACAATTAATAAATCATTTTTTCACACTAATAAATTTCTTCTGTCTGTGTACATATTTATAATAAAAGATTAACTTTTCTATCGTTAATAAAATAACCAATTAGTTTAATGGAATTCAGAGTTAGTTGAGAGCAACAAATTAATAACAATCAGCTAATGATGTATTTATTGAAACATCCGTCTTCTTATATAAAAATAATACGTATTGTACACATAAAGGCAGTAGCAAGTCAAACAGTATGCTCGAAGTGGGGATGATATATTAAAGCTATAGAAAGGGTCGAGAGGGAGAGGGGCGCCACGTGACAGTTTGCACGTGACGCTTGACGCTGAGACGTTCATTCGGTTCGCTCTCAGATTTTATCAGTAAGACATGAATTTAATCGCAGATTTTCATTAAATTAACTATTCAAACCTGCTATTCAAGATGAACGTGAGTGATTGTGTATATTTTTTTAATGAATCAAGTGTTGGAAGTGTGAACTTTAACTTGTCATGTTTATAACACGCATAAGGTCAAATAATACTATTCAAATATCACTGTTACTGGGTTTTATTGATTCGTAACATTAAATGGTAAATTTACTGTTGTGTTTTTCGATAAATTTAATTATTTATATGTGATCATAGAACTCGAGACACGTCAAAACAATTAGGTGGTTCAAAACTAATAAAGTGATGTCATAAAGATAAACAGAAACATGGGTTGTTGGTTGATGTTTTATTCAAATTAAGTTGTCAATTCAGTTTATCAAATTCGATAAAATTATTCAAAATCGAAACAAATTAGCATTATCGTAGTATATTAATTTTTATAAACTATAAAAATATAATTCAATTATGTCATAAGTTGTTGTTCAAGATATTAATAATATTTAAAATGATAACACATTTATGTCTGAACAAAATTGGATAATACTACTTAGCATTCGTTTTCAGTGGCTGAAACATATTGACAGGTAATGCTGAATTTAACTGACGTCAATTATATTTAGGATGTCTTTATGACTGTTAATTGATAATAATCTTTAGATTGAATAAAATAACTTTTTATTAAATATTTCAAGAAAATTATTCATGTATAATTAATTATATATACACTACACGACACAAACGGTGTTCGATTTTTGTAGTTTTTTTTTGAGGTTCAACATGCGATTCCCTATACCCTCCTATACCAAATTGAAACAGTATTTATGTTGTGTAGTGTATAACAAGACAAAAAATAAAAAATGTTGAAACAAACTACATAAGTACGCTGTTAATTTTTTTTTCTGCTACGATAAGTAGCTTGCCTATAGATTTTTGTTAAGAAGTTGAAAGAGACCTCTCAGACACACGTTGTCTGTGGTTAGAAAGAGAAAAGCGGATTATAAAGCGGTTGGCTAAAGAGCAGTTACGATGTAGCTGTACCTACAAGGTTTATATGTAAATGTATACAGTAATATGTACGTATGTAAGAAAGGAAGAGGAGGACAAGGAAAGCGAGTATTCGCGGAAACCGCGTAAAGCTTCCTCTTGGTGTTCTCTGTACCCACGTAACTGGCTCCAATAGGGAAAGAGCGTAAGGTTCACTTAGTGTACGACTCTACCAAAGGCAGGAACTGTCGAGTTAAGTAACTGCTAGTACTTACAGTAAGTTCGCGCGCAATGAGACCGCTTGCATAAATATACCTAATGCATAAACGTGGTAGAAGGAGGGGGGCAAGTACGAGATCGCGTGGCAAATTTACCCTAGGACGCGCTGCAATACTCCTTTCCTCCATTCTCTTCTCCCTTTTCTACTACAGTCATGATCAAAATTGTTCCGATAAATTTTAACAGCAATCCCATAATATTCACGATTTATGCGCCGTTTATTTTTAATTAACTATTTTATTCTTTGGTGGAAAATAGAGCGGGAAAAATTATCTAAAATACTTCTGAATTTTAAATTTGCAGTGCAAATAAACTCTGATACATGAAAAATTGAATGATCAAAAAATTATATTTTCACTCGACTGATTGAGAAGCTGTCAAAAAAGAAAATTAAATTATATTACTAGTCTATATTAAATCTACATCGTACACTATTAATTTCTCATTGATTCCGAAAATTACTTCGAAAAATTCGATAATAGCTTATTGATAGTTTAAACACTTTCATAACTCTAATATTGAAAAAAATCCTTTTAATTCAAATTAATCATTTTGCTTGAAAAATTTGAATTTAATATCTGAAAGCAACGTCAGGAACTTTTATAAGTTATTTTTAAAAAGTAGTTCAAGGTCGATAAAATGAATAGAGTGTCGAATTTTTAGTAAAACGGTACATGAGATACATTGAATGGTATATAGATAGTTTTATTTGCAGTAGAAAATGAAGTGAAGTACAGAATAATTTTGGCAACATGTCGTAATAAGATAGAAAAACAGAAATAGGAAATTCAAGAACGCGATCTAGCGTGCAAAGGGGTAGTTTAGATACAATTCATTTTTGTGAAATCATTCAACTGTGTAAAAAAGTAAATGCAAGAAAATTGTGCCAACGTTTTCAAAGCTTCAAGCCCTTGTAGACTGCATTTGGGTCGTTTGCTAAAGAGAGATTTGAGTTTCGCAGCTTCTGTAAACCGGAAGAAGTTCTCAAGGGATGAACAGTAGTTGAAGAACAGAATAGGGGGTGGAAGAAGAAAGGGGTGATGTGGGAAACAAATACACACGTCAGCCCGACGTGACACTCTTTCGTGACTAGAATAACGATAGAACAAGTGAGATGCTCCATGAAGAGGTGAGATGGTGGTCAAAGGGACGCCAAAGGGGTTAGGAAAGTAGTCGAGGATTGAGGAAGCCGTGCTCAAGTAGACAAGGGACACGTCAGCCCTCATCCTCCTACTCAACGTTTTATAGATTATTCACGTACAATGCTTGAGTGACAAGTAGGCGGTTTGATGAAAAAAAAAACTTCATTTTGTTCACTGAAATTATAAATATTGAAGAAAAGAATCCAAAGTATTTAGGCATTCAATAATATGCTATTGAAGTTTTTTAAAATTTATCTTTATTCATTTATCTTGTTTGATTACCCTTCATATATTTTAATATAATAATATTTCTAACCTGCACATCTTTCAATTCAATATTTCAGTATATTTATTTTATTACTCTTCGTAAATTATATCAATACTTTAACCTCTGTATTTTATTGTAAGTTAATATTTATTAATTTTATATTCTGATTACTTCACTCGGTGTATTTCATCAATTGAGTTTATCATTTTTATTATAACGAATCTAATAAAAAAAAATATAAACGTACTCACTGGAAATTTGAAGAATTTGTTTCAATGCATTTGAAGTAATTTTAAATGACATCACTCATTTGATTGGCATTGTAGTTATTTTTTAAACACGTCCAAGTACATACATTGAAAATGACTACACATTGCAAATTCAGAATTTTCAGTATTTATTAATTCACATGAAGTGTGTATAATATTAAATTTCCATTAGCAACTTACAAAATTTAATACATCTTAAAGTAAGTAGAAATTGACTACAAAATTACATTAGTTTGTATATGGAGTTTTAATAGACAAACTATAGCAGTTCTATAAATGAATTTTGAATGCTTTTTGTTGCTTACCAAAATGCTATAATTTGTTGATATACATAAAAATGTCAAAAAGAAAAAAATGTCATTTGATTAATAAGATGATACTTGCATCAGTTCATCTAATTAATTAATACACAATCTCCGAAAAACATTGTAAACACTAAAGTGTTCAATTATCAAACACTTTGATAGATCTATTACGACACACGTGAATTCTTGTGGATTTGCAATGATTTCATTTTTCTTTCAAATAAATTGACTGTCATTGGAATGAATGTTTTAAAAAAATTTTAAATTGATAAATTAACACTCAATTTTTGTATAAATGATGCAATCAAGATAAGTATATCATTTTTTTCTACTTTTCTTTTATTCCATCAGAAGATTGTATGCCACAATAACCCTCCAAAACACCCATTCCAACAGATCGACCATTCCAGAAAATGATTTCCTATATTTTTAATCGATCTTTTAGATTTTATGCAACAATGAAATACCTACTAAAAATTGATGTAGCAATTTTTTTCATGATCCGTTCCCAATCTTTCAGTTCCTAATACCAAGCATAAGCTTCTGACTCAATGTTTGAGAGTGTATCGACGTAGGATATCGAGTTTGGCCCCCTACGATGCCATTAAAACCCGATAGTACGTTGCACATGGCTAGTTGATCCAGCATTTCGTTATCTATACTAGGAGCAAGTGAGAGAGAGAAAAAGAGAGAGAAGGGTAGTTAGTGCAATCGACGGAATTGTTACCAACGCACACGAGGGGGTGGACTTGAACGTGGTAGATAAACTGGTAAAGCTCCATTGTTCAGGGTTGGGGGAGTAGATTGTGGTGGAAATGCCAGCGATTGACTCTCAGGTTATTTACATCTTGAATTGAGTTGTGCGAGTTATGAAATCCAGGGCAGATTGATAGGTACATGGAAAAAATGAAAAGCTAAAAAAAAGATATTTGTCATCATAGTTGTCAGAGTTTATTCATGATTTTTCATTTTTTTTTGTTTCTAGTGTTGTCTACTCGTCATGTTTGGTGTTTATAATGTTGATTGGACTACTGCCGATTCAGCGGACGTTCGTTTGTCTCGATTCTGTTATGCTACATTCAAAATACTACATGTGATGAATTTTCGACCTCGAAAAAAAGTTGAAATAAATTAAAGTAAAAATGACAAATAAATACAAAATAAAGCGTTATCATGAAAGTGTATACGGAGAATTATAAAAACCTTTTGAATTAAAATAATATTCAATCATTTCTTGCATGGTCATATACTAGTTTGCGATATCACTGCATCGTAAAAATATCAAAAAACGTGCTACTAACGAAACGTGACATGCCTACATGTAGATTTGTTCTATATACTGAATCATATCAGTTGAGATGGGGAATAGATGTTAAAGAATCCAATAACAGTGTTGAAAAAAAAACAACAACTCTTGTATTTACTTTCAGTGTTTTTATCTCCACTTCCTTGTACCTATAAATGGTCACAGTAAATTAATTCCTGCCCGATCTAAATGTCCTTGTAACAATAGCAATAGTAGTTATCCTCCGTGTGATGTCAAGCTACTCGAATGTATCCGTTTAATTCATTAATGCATTTGTATGTGTTCGCTTACGCGTGGAAGTCGTTCACGTACCTTGGTGTGAACATGAGGCTTTCACTGTCCTGCACCATATACGAAGCGAGTTGACCGCTGTTGAAATTAACACACGACTATGTTCTCATCCAACACTGTTGCCACCCAAATGTGCCACGTCGTGCACCACATCTCCACTGTCACTATTATTTTGGCATTCAATGTTCATAAATAGATATTGTACACACCTCTCTATCCATTCTAAATGTTCTCATATTGAACTACAAGCTATCTAATTCAACAAAATTACACTCATATGTAATATACTAAAACATTTATGAGACTCTTAATTGCTTGAGGGATTATTATTATAGCTTATTCATTGAAATATTCATTTTTTCATTAGGCCTCGATATTGATAAGACAGAGACATGTTTGAATGGCTCATTTGATTTATGTTTATTTAATCATTGTCAATAATCGTAGTTGTTCAAACATACATCAAGTTCAGCCATCATAACTTTATAGCAGGAATAAATGTCTCATCATTATTCATGTGAGGATGAGTAGATTTGTGAGGATTGATGTTAAGAGAATTCAATTTTGGTTCATTTTAATTGAAGAACTGATCAACATCTAGAAGTTTATAAATTAACAGATAAGTTTTTGATGATTTATTCTTTTAAATTGATTAAAAATGTTGAAATATCAATAGTCAAATGTTATTTATCTTTGTTATTAGCTAGAGAAACTAGGATGGTATCCATCATCTACCTATGACTCATGATTCCTTGATGAACCTATCTTGCTATCTTTTTGACAAGTCTCTTTACTGGGTCATTATCATTTGGAAGAATTTATGGCCTAAGGATTCTTTTAAATCATAGAATTTGCATCATTATTCATTCAAATTTGAAAAAATTGAGAATGATCATAGCAGATAAATCAATCATCACTTGGAATAGTTTTATTTTCTGATTTTAGCCTATCAATTGCACCTGGTTGATAGACATTTTCCCACAAATGTACTTGTGAAAAATTGGTGAGTCTTAGTAAAGTAGATTCGTTTTCTTTACTCTCATCCTCTTATCCACAAGCGTGTAATCCAGACTGAATGAAGAGAATGAGTCAGGAACTTTCTCGGCCGTTTGTTGAAAATATATGAGATGCGCTTACAATCAACCAGTAGATCGAGAAAAATCCTCTTACTTTTTTTCATTCTTTACCACTTTTCTTCATTTTTTATTTCCTTCTGTATTTTTATGAACTAACCATATGATCCAATGGTATGGGAATTCATCAAAAATTCAATCCGCACGTGTTTCAACTGGTGAAAGGAAAAGAAATGGAAACTAGGATTGAACCAAAGAGATGAATAAACTAACGCAAAATGTTTCGTAGATGCTATAAGCCATGCTATTCTGCTAAGAAGCAAAGGTCGAAAGAGTGGTACTTAGTCCTGTAGATGGAAGCAAATAATACTGAGATGGCAAGGTAGAATGACTGATGGCTAGATATTGCCATGTTTGGATCTTGTACCATGTGTGCTCTATAAATAACATGTAAATATTTTCAATAACTGCTCCAGCAGCTTCTACATAAAAAATGCAAAATGTTCTGAGTCCAGTCTTAGATTTTGGATATATTCTCTTGCTTGTTCTCTGCTCTGATTCTACTTCTTCTAGAAACTTCTCCTCTTTCTTATTGGTAAAAACATTGCTGCTTGAAAATTTATGGTCGACATAATATTTAGTTGGCTGATTTGAAAGAATTAAAATTATATTTTTGATCAATTTTTTTTGACTCAGCTGAAATGTTTGGGATGATGTTAAAGACTGCTGCTAAAGTAACTTTGATATCTTTCATGATTAACTTTATATCAATTATTGAATTTATTGTTACAATAATTAAATTTATAATTAGTAGTATAAATATTTATAAAATGGAGAACTTGACTGCTAAAAAACCATTTGTTTTTTGTTCACAGGGGTTTCGGCTTCATCACATTCGCGGATCCTGCAAGTGTTGATAAAGTTCTAGCCCAGGGTAATCACGAGTTGGACGGCAAAAAGGTGAGTGACTTTTGTAACCTTAAGGTATTTAATTCATGCGAAATAGTTAGCAAAGTCGCGCTGTGAAAATTAAGACTCTAAAAAACGAGACAAGAGATATGGTAGCCAATGTGGTGGATGTAAAAAGCTAAAAAAGCTTTAGAATATCAAGTGGGTCGATTGAGAGAATTTAGCAGAATACAATATAAGTAGAAAGGATGAATGAATGAGGGGAAAAACGAAAGAGAGTAAGAGAAATGAAAACGAATAAGAGACATGGCGAAGTAGATACGGACGTTAGTAGTTGGACTACCGCAAGAGTTGGTGGAGGTGGCGCCTGAAGTACCCGCGGGTAGTAACGACTTGGCTTTGGTATCCGGGACCAATAAATTTCCCTTAATTCGCCCCGCCTAATGCAAACTGCCGACCGTTCGTAGTACCGAGGAATATCTCTTGTCTTTTCTTCTTGGCGCGGTGTATTCCCCCGTGTAATAAAACTAAGAACGTAAGGAATATAAAAGCCAGCATATATAACTCACGCGAGTTTCTACGCATTAATTAGAGGATCATGCAAGTCCTATTCTGCTAATGAACTTTTAACAATCTCCAATAAAGGAAAAAATTATTGCTTCATGACACCGCCTTTATTCCTTACCAATTTCATTTATTTTACTCATTTTTTGGAAGATTTTCTTTTACATTTTTAAGCTCAAAAGATCATTGAGGTTAATAATTATTACTACAAGTATTTTGTGGAATTTTTCTAAGATTAAAGAAAAAGTAATTTTGATTTTAAAAAATATTTTAAATATTGAAAGCATGATTTTTTATTCGACTCATATCTCCTATTGTTGCTCTCCATACACTCACAAGTGTGTTTAGTAAAGTTGCAATATGTTTGAACGAAGTAAGCATAAAGTAATGCACTTCAAATACATACACGAGTTTATGAACAGTTTAAAAATATATTTTTATATCGAGTAAAAATTGACTCTATTATGTAAATAAAAAAATTTCCAATGTCATGCATAATTTAAATATATTATAAAATTACTAATTGACACTAAAAACGATAAAAAAAAATTTTATTACAATTATTACACACTTTTAAATGATATTTTAATACATAAAAATAAATTAGGGGAGCATTTTTATTTGCAGCTTACAAAATGATAAATAAATAACTGGGTTATTTAAAAAAAATTTTTTTTCGTAATTAACTATCTTCAAGTAGCAAAAAAAAAGAAACAAAAAAAATGCAAGAGTCGCCATAACAGATGTGAACTTATACGCATTAATTAAAGGATCATGCACGTCCTCTTCTACTAATGAACTCTCGAGAATTCGGAGTAAAAAATGCATGAATAAAGAATGAGAGTAGAAGATATAAACTCTCGTCGATGCGTAGAAAATTGTCAAAGCCTTTGCAGTGTCTCAAGCCCGCATTTACAGATATCCTCAAGGGTGAAAAGCTGCCTTCGCTCCCATTCCCTTAAGTTTGAAGTAGGCGTTGTTGGAATGAGGAAAAGAATAAGGGTTTAACCCCTTTGACTAGGTTCTTTTTTCGTTCGAAGAGAGAAAGATTTCACAGAAAGGAAAACGAATACGAGAAACTCGGAAACGGAAGTAGAAATATACACTAGCACCCATAGGGATGAGAGTAAGAAAAATCCTCTACGAATCAACGCAAAGCGATATTTTATTGAATTGCTACTCTTTTATATAAAAGTACATCGATGATCGATCTTTATCTTTTATTCTTTTTATCATTTTCTTGACAATGCTTCTTTTAAGATTGCACAAATTAGACTTTGAATGAGTAAAAGAGAATGAGAAAATACTTTCAGTGCGTGACAGTGCATGAAATCAGATTTTTATCTGCTTGATTCTGCACGTAGACGAAAAATCACCCTCAACCTCTTGTGCTGATTTCATCAAGTCTCTCATTTTCTCAAATGCATTCTCGACAGTCTCAAAATGTTTTTTTTATCCTCTACAACACAGACAGCACATCATTGATCAATCATGATTAATCGAAATTTTATTAAAGTTGCCAGATTATTTTAGAGTGCGGAAAAGGCGTCTTTTTTAAACGCTTTAAATATGCTGCTAAAAAAAAATTGTTCTGGTATGCTAAGAATGAGATATAGATGTTGAAAATGGTGTGGATAATTTTGACAGAGACTGTATACTAGAGAGAATAGGTACAATTTAATAAAGACATTTTTTCCATCTTGAATCATTCTAAGTAATTTTTTTATCTTGATGAAAACTCATTAAATATAACGGGGTGGATCTTCTTGAGAGAAAATCTTTTTGCGATATTTCTTTCGTATAGTTTTGTCGTGAAAGAATAGGAGAAGAAAATAAGGAAGTAAAGGAGTAAGGGAGTGAAAAAAAAACAACGAAGAGAGAAATCGTCTCCGGTGGCGGATGCGCGATCTTGGTTGGCGACACCCCATTTTTCTTCGAGCCCCATTGACGTTAAATAAACGTTAAAAGAACTCGGAAGCATCTTGCCACCCCTACCATAAGATTCTTTGATGGTAAAGACTAAAGCGAGTGGTAAAAAGGCTACCGGATTCTTCCTCGTTCAGCCTAATGTCATGTCTTCTGATTCTTAGCTTCCGGAGAAACATGATCCTCTTAATGGCGTATTAAATAAACAGAAACTTTTACTTTTACTCTTTTTTCATTGCTGTGCTAACGAAAAAGTTAGCGAGAATTATAAAAAAGTGGTTCAGGAATATTTTGTTTCTCAATTGTTTTCAATGTTTATTTTCCATTGTAAATATTTTCGAATATACTAGATCATTTACATAGCACAGTTAGAATGTTTATTTAGACCTTATTTTCCAACTTAAATTAGCTGAATTTTCAAGAAATCCACTAATATTAATTTTAATTAATAAAATCGAAAGTTTGAATAGTCGCAATGAAATTTTATTTTGGAAATCAATGTGGTAACATTTTTATAAATTCAATTCTAATGGTTCCTTCAAATAATTTATTGAAAAAATACATTTTTATTCACTAAAAGAAATTTATAGTTGCATTTACTTTTATTAGTTTGAAAAAAATTTAACGTTTTTCTGTCCACTGAGAAATAAACTCAGGATTGTAAGTCCAAATGTGTTCAAAGAATGAAATTTATTTATTAACAATAATATAAAATTTAAAAAGCCCAAGTAAACAACAAATAGCAATACGTTTAAAGAATGCATTTTTTATGAAGAATATTTCTAAAAAAGGAATAATATTTCTCAAAATATCCTGTTGTAAGTAATAAATTTTCGTTGGTATATTTTATGAACTCTTTGGGTCATGATGGATTGACGATGAAGTAGCGCAGTAGTAACGGCCGAATAGCGTCAGCCCGGGTCAGCAGCACGACGTTGCCCACACGGGATATATAAATAATTAGCATGATGTATAAGCGGTCGACGAAGCGAGCCAGCTAACGCAGCCAACACAGTACCTCTAGCTGCTACCACTGCAGAATATATCGACGTGAGCCAACGGCTTTATTTCGTGTGCCGCTACATTTTACCCCCCTCTAAATTAGCTTTTCCCGACTACCGATTTATGTTGGCTCGCTTTCACCACTCGCCCAAATAGATAATCCACCATCGTTTTGCCAGAGAAAAAGTATTACCATAGTCTAGATAACTCGTAAACTCATAATCATACACTATTTTCTTGACAAATGGTTGAAATGAGCATAAAGTTGGTCTAACTAATTTTGTCAACCTTTCAAAAATTAATAAATCTGTGTATTATCATTTCCCTCATAAAACGTAGTGAAAAATTGCAATAAATGTCTTATCATTTAGCAAATAAATGTTTCTATTTAAGCTAGTTTGGCATCCACATATTAGTAGTCAAAACAGTAATGAATGTTTTTCTTTTTTAAATTTATCAAGCAACTTTTTACAACATGTGTGTATATGATTTGTGATGATAATTTGTAAGTTATGGGCCTGAAAAAATTTTTAACTTTTATTGGGTGCGTAGTGGGCTTGAAAAATAATTGGGACCAGAATGGGACCTCTATTGGACCTCACTCAAAAAGTAATCATTTTTAGTTTGTGATTATCGGAATAATTCGCAATCTAATAATTTATTTTTTTCTTTATGTTAATGGTTTAAATGATAAAATGATAAAAAGTCAACTAATAAATTTCGCGAGTTTATTTACTTCTTATTTCTGAGACATTAGCAATGACTACAGGATAAAGACGTTTCAGTACTGTGTTTTCTCGTGATTTTGTTCTTATTTATCTTCGTAGAAAAAGATTAACTCTTATAGTATTATCAATCCTTGTGAATAATGTTCTAGCTTCGTCGTCTCCTTGTTTACGTTTGTTTTATTTTCTCTTTGCAGTATTGGTTTTTTTATATTCATTACTGATTTTTTTTTCTATTTGATTTTTTGCTTTTATTCTAGTTAGGAGTAAAAAAAAAAGATCCAAGTCATGGTGTGTATCATTTTACTCAGGTGCAGAAAATAATAAAAAGGTCCAGTTACGCCTCATCGTTTATCCTTTCAGGATTGCTCTAGGTGTTTTGCTCTATTCTTCAATGTAAATTCGAAGAAAATAAATTATAAAGAAAGAAATGAAATTATTTAGGTATCTTTTAATACGTCTATTATCTTCGTTGTTGTTTGCTAACCACTTCAAAGAGCACAAAAAGCCTTTTAGATCAATAGAGCTTTCTATTTATTTCCAAATAACGTAATTGTATAATTATAATCATAGTATCTATAGGAAGAGAAAAAATTCAAACAAGTGAGTCAAGATGGATAAATTCAAAAAAAAAGTTTAAAATGATTATTAAAGTCTAGGATGTCATCTTTATCTCAATAAAAACACATTAGAGTTACAAGTAGTCTCAAGTGATCCATTTACAGATTAAACACGCGTGAAGCAACTCTCTCAACATATCTAGATTTTAGTATGTGTGCAATACTTGTATTTGATGCCTTAAAGCACTTAACATAAACTAGTCGTGCGAATGAGCTTTCCTTTGGGAGCTCCAGAAGCTGAAAAAATGATAAATATTCATATATTACCGCTAGAAAATCTTACCAATTATTCAACTGAACTTTATAGTAATTGAAACGGAGTAATGAGCATGGAATCCAATTTAATGCAAGCGCTAGCTTTATTCGGAGCTTTTAAAGTGATCCTCTGAAACTTCGATCTTAACGTTACGTTGGAGACTTCGCGGCAAGTTCTCGGGGATAGTTCTTAAGTAGCAAGGATTACGAAGGAACTTTCGTTTCTTCAGAAGAGAACGAGAAAGAGATAAGACCTAAGTACGTTCGCTTTAATCTTCCAACTCTCTACCATTTTCCAATGTATTTTATTTCATTTTCTTCTTCTCTTTTCTCTTATTTTTTCCACTTTTTCTCTTTTCCTTACTCTTTTTATGCGAAGTATCAAATTTATTAGTAAAAAACTTTGATAAAATATCATAATTTTTAATTAAATAAATGAATACGAAATTGATTAACCAAATTACTTTTCATGTTTTAATGAATTGGAATGAGGGTAACAGTCACTTTTTCAATATTGAATAAAATATTCAGACGCATTGGGAAATCTTGTCCTTAAGGGGAAATGAATTATTTTTATTCATCAAATTTATGCTTTAAGTGATTTAATGTCTGAAATACTTTTTTGAAAATTATTACGAGAGTTGTAATAAACTGAATTTCATATCAAAACTATTGTCATTTTATTGATCATCAAGAGATTTGGAGAGACAATCTGACTTTAGTTTTGATATTCCAAGTATTTTTCTACGATTAATCTACCTAATTCACTATTTTATTATTCTCTACTATGTCATAATTATCCATCTTATTTTTGTTGAAATCTCATTACATAATTATGTTTAAATATTCATCAAAACACATCAAGACCACTAGCTAGTAATATTTATCCAATAGTTGACTTGCTATGCTAAATCATAGAGTTCATTTTATTTGCTTTTTTAAACTTCTAAAAACTCAATTAAATTCTAGAATAGCATCAAGACCACCTTGTTTATCTGTTAAGCTTGACTATTGGAAAAACACAAAACTTCCAGAAATGTATAGCTCTTAATAAAACTAAAGAACCAAGATGAGAATCTTGAGGGTGTCTATGATAAAGAGCAGTGCTTTTGAGGATTAGTGCAACTGACCAGACTAAATCATTGAAGCCACAATACTATCAAGATAATTTCCAAATGTATTTCTCTAAACTTAATATTGATAGCTGTGGTAAAATAGAAATTCTGAGATTCATCAAATAAATTCCAACATTATCAATCAATCAGATCAATCCATTGATTTTTGATTAAAAGTGAACAATACTTGGTATAGATGGTATTTCTACATCTGATTTGTTCATAGTCAATATAAACACTTCAGTGATTTGAAAAAAGAAAGGGCAGAAGTGGGTGGCTAGGTAGGGAGGTTAGTTTGAAAAATAAAGTTGAAGAAAAATAGCATAAGTATGCAGGCAAAGCACGCTTCAGCTAAATGGGAGTGCAAGAAGTTGAATGTGATATAGAAGTGTGTGGAAACGTACAAGAGGGATGAAGCGTCGAGTGACGGTGTGAGGAATTCAAAGTACAAAGATTGAGAGAGAAAATAGCAGGAGTAGGAAAACGTAGGTGAGCGGTGGAAGGAATAGAGCAGGCTTGAAGAAGGAGTTTGTGTTACTTGGATAAAGAGGGTGAGATTTAGAAGGGATCCATTCAAAAGACACATGGGACTGCATAAAGCCGGAAACGTGTATCAACGTGTCATAATTGCGAACGTAATCGTAGTTGTGTTTTCGCAATTGTCTTCTCTCTGCGCTTATTTGCAAGAAGGTAGCTTTGTTTTGAATGTAGTAATAGCTATTACGGATAATTACAACGACTTTGGTGGATTTTATAGGATAAATATGGATACCCTGGATGAAGAAAAATTCTTATAATTATCATGAAAGCTATTTAGATAAAATTTTACTAGTCAATTGGTTATAAATATTTCGATTCAAGTCATTTCTTACTATCATTCAATAACTTGATAGCTATTTCACTTTAACCTATTTACATTTCATGTTCATATTTACTGATGATAATTCAATGTCGAAATGGTAATCATAGTTTGATGCATATTATTTGATAAAAGTAGATTAATAAATTCTATCATCAAAATGGCCTAGTTTTCATCAACCATATATTTCATGGATCATCATTCATTCAAAATATATTTTAATAATTCCTGACTTTCACAAGAATTTAATCTGGAATTAAATACATAGTTCAATTTAGCTGATCACTGACAAATGAAACTACAGGTTACCGAATTAGCTTTAGAAGAATCATCAAAGCATTCTATGACATCCTGAATGACACTTTTTGATGATATTGATAGACTAATTGGAAATATATTGAATGTTGAATACCAATCCAATTGTTTTATTCTATTTATTAGATTATTTAGCAAACGCAATTTTAGATCTGATTAAAATGTAACGCATTTACTTCATCATTATATTTGAGATCATAAATTTATCAAATAAACACGATAGAAAGGAGTTTTTCTTAAATGCAGTGCAGTTGTATTTTCCAGACAAGCATAGCCAATCAGGTGACAATGGTCTGTAAATTCAAGCCAATCATGACCAGAAGATGGTACGTGACTATCTGACAGACAGACTTGGTCTATTGCTTATGAATTATTAAAGCAATGCACGAGAATAAACTCGTTCTTTCTCTTCACTCTTCACCTACTATCTTCTTTCTCTCAGTGTTATTTCTTCTTTTTTTTCTCCTTTCCGCCATTTCTCTTTCGTTTTTCCAACTACACTTACTTTTTGTTTCAAGCTTTATGAATTGCCTTGGCTAAAAAACTTTTGCTATTCATCATTTTTTTGTCCACTATCCTGCATAAAAAATTGTGAATAAAAATCGTGGGTCATTGTTTTCTTGATAAACGAAATAACTCATTTGTATGATAATAAAACTAACTCGAAGGAAAAAAAATAAAATAAACAATAAATATGACATGGAATATGTTTGTTCAACTAGAAATATATTACGTAGTAAAAAAATGTTATTAAAAAAATTGTTTGGGCATAGGAGAGTAAATTGTTGAAGTATTCTTGATAATATATTTCAAAAAAAGACATTATATCTCATCCAAACAGTTTAACTAGCTTATCAAATTTTTTTTCATTGAAAAAAAAGCTATTCATCAGATTAATTGTTGAGGGAATATTTTTTTAATTAACAGAAATAGAAGTGAGTGAAAGAACTGATTAAATTTATAATTTGTCTTCTTCCGAAGTCTAGTTCAGGATATATTATGCCTAGTGCACACTCTCTTCCTCGTCGGATACAATTTCAGTCCGGTCTGGTAGACCTTGTTGGCTGTGACACTTTGACGCAACTCCTACTAGCGTAGTTCACTGTCCAGGAGCAACGAAGATAGAGAGTGTGCCTGCGTCAGGCAGTTATGAGTTGCCTAATTGTTTTGTCATTATTCGTTTGTCGACTCCTAGTTGTTTTGTTACTCTCATTTTAAGTATTTTATTTCTCTACTCCTATCATCTCATGTATTTAATCTTGAATATCCCAGAAAAATTCTATTTCCATATTCTAAAGTTGATTGTCATAATGAATGCAAACTAAATTTTTTATATACAGTAGGCTACAAAAAATATTCATGAATAGATTAATTGCTGAATATTCGAATCATGATATTGTTTTTAGTCCTAGATTTTTTTGAAGTGGCTTCTTTAACTTTTATTTAAATGAAGTTGCATTAAAACTTACCACTAGAGTTTGCGAAATCTATTGTTTTTTTTTAAATTAATAAATGAACTATATAAAAATGAATATAATTATAATAAATATATAATTTATTACTTTAAGTTTTCACTGTGACTGCCTGATTAATTCTTTTAATTCAAAACGTTTATGGTTTTAGTTGATCATAACTTTTTTATGTGACAAGGCAATGAACTAAGGAGATTTATTTCAGATTAAACAATTTGGAATCCAATGGAATTGTAATACAGTAAGCTATAATAATTGGATATTTGAGGATTATTCTATTCTATGCAACATTTAATGAAGAGCAACATTCTATCTCCATTACTCGAACACATTTATCACTTCATTCCTATGAGGTTAATGTTGATTCTGATTGAAGTACATTATATACTAGGTTAAATTAAATTCAATCGGAATAATAATTCCCATGAAGAGTAAAAAATCATAAAAGGTGATAACATGAGATATGTTTAAAAACTCTAAACTCTACAGAATTTTTTGCTGTATGATCTAATACATTGAATTTGAGCTTAACAAAACGAACATGTTCATCATAGTTGAATCAGTAAAGGTAGAAGAGAAAACAAGAGTGGCAGTGACGAAAGAGATGACAAGCGTTGGTGGATTGAAGAGAGCTAAAAGAAGATGTGAGAGACGAAAAGCTTAAGAGGGTGAGAGCAAGTGCGACGCCGATAGCGAATTTCTGTTTGACGTCGGCAAACTTCTCCCCGAGGTTTTTACTTTCCACCTGCCCTCTCGCAACCCCTTAGCATCAACCCCCACAACGTATGCGACCTCGCTCATTTGTCATTTCATTCGCCTCGTCGCTGCCATCCACCGCCGTTTCCCGTCATCGCTGTCGGGACTCCTGTCGAGACTTACTTCATCCCTTTTACCCTCTTTGTCGACCTTTATCCATTCCTTTCCTTTCCCTCTGTACATCCTTCCCTTAACCTTCTTATACTTTTAGTTGCGGTATTTTCAAAGCAACTTTATGGTTGTACTTCCGAAAGTTATTTCTTATTTTTACTATTTCTCGTCTATGATCAAGGTCGAATGATTTTTTTTTCAAATTTGTTTATAACTTTCAATCGAAATTAATTCTTCAATTATTTTTCTAAAACCGTTATTTAATTATTATTAACAATAATTTTTAAATGCTTTAGCGTCACCAATGCTATTCTTAGATTTTTTATTCAAATATTGCTAACATGCTATAATAATAATATTACTCAAAAGATGTTAAAATTTTGTATTAATAAATAAGATAATTTATAAATTGCAAAATTCAGCTAGTTTGCCTTTTTTTAGTTCTTTGATTCTTTCTATTAGAATACAATTAGCTAAATAAGCGAATTTAAAAAAAAATTATTCGATTCTATCGTCCATAATTTTGAATTCCAACATGATAAGCTAAAAGTAATTTGAATTAATGAATCACTAGAATTACATTTAGAATTTTCTCAAATAATAACCAAAAATGATATTCTTTGACAGTTGAACTGATAATTTAAAACTCATGATCTCATTGAAATGAAGAGCATAAATGTCTATTGAGATATGATATAGTTTCATTGAAAACAATAGTTTGTTCCGTAATTAACAGGCTCAAGTAAAAAGCATTGACTTCATGTGTATCCGTTTTCACTGGTACGTTGAAATAAAACAATTTTTATTCTTTTTTCATTTTTAGATAGCGGTTTTAATAAAGTCGGATTAAATACAAGCACTATTGTATGTTTTCTCTCTCCCCCTTTTTGTCTATATCTTTTGTGGGGAGTAAAGAAGAAGTGTAAAAAGAGTTCATCGTGTCAGCAGATGCCAGCTGCTAAAACGTTATACTGTGACGCGGGATATTGGCTGGCGCCGAATGCCAGTGACGTTGTCGGAAAGATTTTTGACAGGCGGCATTATTAAAAAATCGTCCAGGGCAAGATGGGAAAATCCATCGACATATAAATGTTATCTGTATATGTATATAGTTGCACGTATTCTTTGAATCATATCACGTTATATCTGACATTTTATAAACTTTTATAAATATCTTTCTTTCTCTCTCTTTCTCCCTTTTTTAGATTTCTCTCTGCAATAATCGTTAGTATGAGCTCACATCTCTTTCCTCTTCTCAATACGTGGAAAAATTCCGTACCTACAGGAAAATAGAATATTATGATATTTTAATCTCTCGATGGCTCGACTTTTCTGGATTTAAAATATTTTTTCTCGGCACCACACAAGATCAATTCATGCATACTTTTTTATTTCATACTTTGGTTTATTTTTGTTATTTCTTTTATAGTAGCATAATGCATCCATATATCAAAGTGAAACAGAGACATGTTTAACAAATATATATTCATGAATGGAAACTGCTACTGCAATTGTAGTTGATAATTTTTGGGTTACTCTCATTTGCATTCAAGAATAACATTAGAGCAAACATAAATAATTGATTTCTTGGGTAAATATTTATTATCCTTTATTTGGATTTTTCTAAATTTATTTCTTGTGTTTCCTCTATTTAACAGAAATATATACAGTTTTTAATAAGATGGTAGGTTTCAGGCTCCACATAACCTATGATATCATAGAGTATTGACAGAGTAAAAAATTGGAGTTTCAACCAGTAAATCATCTGAAATAAAAACATAGTTTTAAAAAAAAAATCTTACAAGAACATTATTTTAGATAAGAGATTATTGACAAAGTTTAGGCAAAGGATACAGTTGTGTAGTATCTAAACGTAGTTGTTGTGATAGCAGTTTCCAAAGAACGTGATTGAAATATAAAAATAAATACAATAAGTGACAAAGATTTCGATCTAGGTCACTAATATTTACGAGACTATTTCAATATACAAGACAACACACTTCAACTGGTAAACATTTTTTTATTAAACGAAGATACTCAAGGATTACATTGAAAAAAAAAACAAGCAATAAAGACTCGAAAATAAATAATCATTACCATCGCCATTTTTTTCTGCTCTCAGCAATAATTAATCAAAGAATCTAAATTGCTGTGGTTACTAATTAAAGCTACGATATCAATTAAAAGCAAAGGAATTAACCACCTCATTAGGAATAAGAAATCTTCATCCTTACAGTATTGTATACCAGAGGTTTGCTTGTTTTACCATTTTCAGTTGGATCAGATAATGATTATAATTAGAGAGAATACACTTGGAAGATATTTTGAAATTGCTTATATACATTTATATAAGAGTGATATTAAACTTTCTTAGCAGCATTAATCTAAAACTTCACATTCTAACATGCCAACTTGCTCATACACACCCAACTATTCACACAAAATTAGTATTATCATCACTACAATTGATGTCAGAAAATTCAACATTTTACTCAATTATCAGTGAAACAGTAACATCAAAGAATGGATCTATTATATAATATGTACAATCGTGTAGTTGAATGTAAATAATTATTAATAGACCATTTAATGCTACTCTGTGTGTCTAATTAAGTCTATTTGATTTAGAGATTGAATTATATCAAATTAATTAATTCTTTTTTTCAAGTTTTGTCTTTCTGAGGGTAGAACGGGGCTAGTTGAACATGGAGGTCGACTTAGCTCACCTATGGGGTCCGTTAAAGATGTGTGATTTTCTTCACTTGAACGACTGTAGCTCTTGAATAAGACTTATTTGAAATGAATTACTATGAAGACTTTTAGAAAGGAATTAATTACTTACTGATCGGTATGCACAACAAGCAATTTGGAGTTATCGTTAAAGAGCTATGACTGATCAGGGGAAAAATTGCTCATCTAGCTCTGCTTTATCCTACTTCAGTAAGAATTATTTTCAGTGTATTTTCCTTTGTAGAAAAATGGTACTGAAGTATACTAATTGTTATAATTTCACATTAAAAAAAATCTTCAGATACAAGAGAAATGGTCACACGATAACGATTGCCGTCAGGCCATGGAAAAATAATGTACATAAAATCGAAGCACGAGAGTCCATTTTTATCGAGATCATATATCGCGAAATGCAAGGACTGGGGCAGAATGTGAGAAAAAGAATTAGAGAAAAATAGAGAAGTACAGACTGGGTATAAAGACCTCCTGTGTTACGCAGCTGGCGCGAATATTAAAAGCAATCGCTCAGTCTTGTGTAATAACTGACCGTCCGATTCCATGGGAGGCCAATGGATGTAATAAATTCACTGTAGGAGGGATTTAATGATGCTCTTCGGCTAGCAGATTTATTTCATAAGCAAACGTACATTTCATTATTACCTTGAACATAAAAAGCCAGTAATTGCTTCTTGTACTCATCATTCATTTTAATTTTCGTCAATCATGTTATCCTTTCGAGACACTACTGTGTTACTCAACTATCATGTGAGTTTAGACGTAGCAGATGAGGGTGAGGAAAGTCTGGCAGGGCGACAAAATGAAAGCCGCGAGTGAAAAATATCGTCGTCATGAAAAACGCACGTACGACAAAGGCTACAGGAGCAAGCACAAAGCGCGTTGAGAGCTACAACCAAGAGTGCAGAGAACAACAAAAAAAATATGCTGTAATGGTGTAGAAAAAGAGTGCAACAATTTATAAAGCGTATAGAAAATGTTGGAAAAAATAGAACAGAAATGAAAGAATAATATTACTTGGCAAAGAAGATTGATTTCTGCTTCAATTTAATTATTCATTATATTTTGATTATTTTATTACTTTTAATTTTTTAATTCTATCTATTTGCTTTTATTACATCCAACTGAAGAAATATAAATTGCTAAAATTTTTAGATGATAATAATTTTGGTATTTATGAAAGTTGGAAGCTCCACCTGAAACCAAGCCAAGAAAGAATATTTCAAGTTGTAAATAAAAATTGGCGACCTTGACAGATTAAAATTGGCTGAATGATAAGTTGATTTCGGTAGTTCAGTTGGTTAAAAGGCGGTTGGCGCTAAGAAAAAAAAGTTGAGTACAGACTTCCGGTCAGAGCCCAATTTTTCTGGAGCTTTTCGAAATCTCTCAGGCATGTTATCAGCATCAATCCACCTCAAACATTATTTATTCAACCGTGAGAGAAATAGCGTAGGTCGTTTGGTAAATTTTTAGTATGAGAAAATAAATGAAACTCTTTGCTTTTAGACAATTATCAAAATGCAATGATAGTGGTATAGAAAAAAATTTGAGGTAACCAAGTAGCAAAATTCCTTCTTTTAAATTTGTAATTAAATGATTATATATTTTTATTATTTAAAATAAAATCTATATTTATTTCTGTTAATTTCTTTTTGTTTGTAATTAAATATTTTTGCAAAAAATGCTTCTGATAACGTTTTATATTTCTTTGCATATTTAATTTCATCTAAAGCATTGTTAAATTTAACAATACAATATTGATTAATAAAAATATGATAAAATTACGAATTTCAAATATCAACCCCACTACAATAATCTCCTAATGGTAAGTTAAAAATAAAATTTATCAAACAATAATTTCAAATGAGTTATTAAATTAACTGTAATTGCCATTTTGATAAGTTATCTGTAAATTTATTTCCATCTAATTAACATAAAGTCTAGTTGATTCGATTTAGACTAGCTCTCAGGGGTAATTAGAATCCACTGCATCTTGAAAATTTAATAACAAAACAATAACTCAAGCCATTAGTCTACGTTGAAATCAACCAGTTTATGTTTTGCTTTATACATAGACACGTGCGGACATGAAATTACAAAGCCTTAGTTCAACTGTTTCCATCTTCCTTCTGTTTAAACTTAGTTTCTCCGTCTTTCCACTCTCTCCATTTCACCTTATCCTATTTTCCATTCTGGAAATGTGGCCACCGTGATACGGTGTCTTGGCATAAGGATTCGAGGAAAGATGTTACTTTGAATCTGGTAGCTTGCACCCAGGGGAATGAGTGTCACCCTTCTTGAGTCGTAAACATAAAATTTTTACAGTCTTCACCGTAGGTCGCATTTTAAATCACGAATGCGTGGACTTCTCTTGTGTTTCTTTTTTACTTTCTTTTTCATTTTATTTCATTTCCACTCCTACGCCTTAAGGAAAATCTTCTCTAGAGGTGGACTCATTGCTTGGGCATTCCGTTGCAAAGACGTTGGTCACACGATTAAAATTCTCCCAGTGCTTACTCAAGAGTTAGTACAACAGTAGAATTAAAAAAAATTTTCAGGATAACTTGTCAGACATAATAACTGTTTAAGTAAAATACATGTCGTAATCATCTTCGTAAGACAAATAAAAAAAGATTTTTTTTGTTTTCTGGAATTTGATGGAATTTTTTTGATAATATTATTTTCATCTTGAACTTTTTTTTTATTTATTTAGGAAGAATATTTTTATATATTTTTAAGCAGATTTATTTGTTTACTGCTCCACTTCGTAGTGAAGTATAAATATTTCTTCAACATTGATTTATAACTATTTATAAATAAAAAACCTTTTTGCTTTATTTTTATTTTATTTATTTTAAAATTTTTCACACTATATCACTCGTTTCTTGATTGATAATAAATTATTTTATAAATAAAAAAATTTGCTAAAGAGGTTTAGCCGATGTTTAGATTTTTTTTTCAACTTTAGAAAGTAAAAACATCAATAAAAACTTGAAAAAAATGAAGTCTCGATCTCTTTACCAGTGGCAGTTGGTAAAAAAATGACAGCAAATAGAGGAGAACGGAGGTGAAAAAGGGTAGAAGCGGAGATACGTCAGTCAAAAGTTTCCTCACTACCGGAAACCTTTCAGCTTCCATTGAGCGCTTGGCAAAGCTATTCGATACTTTTCGAACTGGCAAACTGAAGAGAAAGAGAGTGAGAGACGTAAGAGAGAAAGATAAATAAGACGAAGATCTAGAATAGTAAAAGAGAAAATAGAACGTATAAAAGAAAGAGACGCCAATAGACCGAGAAAAACTGTAGTGAAGTTGCATGTGTGAACGGGGAAAAAAGGAAGAAAGTTGTTAGAAGGGTGAGAAAATCTCCCACTTGTAGCTCCCAGATATTTACTTCGATCTTGCCGAGACCAGAGTTAAATCTTGAGTGACGCTCAGACGTTTCTTTTCTCAATTTTCTAAGCTTCAAGGAGCAGGACTTGAGAAGGTCCAGAAGTCCAAACTCTCAATGATCCTGACTACTTTGATAAATCACCTTTTTTCAACAATGTAATTACACTTTATCTGATGATCTAAAACTGATAAAACCATGCATTTTTATTCAATGAGATTTTATAATTATTTTTATTGACATTCCCAGCTGCAATCTATCTTTTGGGACAATGAATAATTGTTGACTTTTTTTTTAATTTTACTTGAACAGTGGACTTACTGGCGATTATCGCATAGTGTCTTATTAAAACCTACTAGGTAGGTCCAGTGGGTTGAACTTCTTTTTTAGCCTCCTTACTTCTCCACTACGATCCAGCATGTCTAAAGTCAGTTGGTTTTGATGATCCTCCAATCGTTGAAGCTGAGTGACTGGATTTTATCTAAGATTGTTTTGATGTCGAGGTCGTTGTGCAGTGTATCATTAGCCACAATCCATGACGAGTTAGCAAGAATTCTCAATGTTATGAATTGTAATCTCTGGATTATATTGATGGTGCTTTTGACATATCATTCCCAGGGTTGAATTCCTTAAGCCCATATGGGTCTTGGTATGATCTTGTAAATGAGAGCTTTGTTGCTCAGAGACCATGGAAATCTTCTGCTAATCAGTAAGTTCAGTTTCCTTAGTCTTATCTTTGGCTCCTTTCGATTGGTTGTATTAATGATATGTTGATGAAATTATTGATGGAGTTGATACTAAAATGATCATTGGAGTTTCATTATTTTATTTATTCCTAATAATTAAATACAGTTGTTTTGATTCTTAAACTAAGAATAATTTTATTCTTTATTACCATCATACTAACATCAGACTAAAGAATTGTATTTTTTAGATGTTATAGATCGTCACATAAATTCTATTCATTCTATTTTTTTACAAATGATAAAACATCAAATTTGCCCTCGAACTTAATTGTCGTTCAAAAAAATAATAATTGACGGTTTTTACGTCGCAGAATAGTCATTATCGATTATTTACCATTTAAACATGCATAGATTTAGTCACGGGATCTTTCGTGACTTTAAGTCACAGTGTAAACGTGCACTTTGAGTGCAAACAACATTGAAATTGTCTGATTAGTTTTAGTAATACTATCTCCGACGCAAGTATTCCCATTTATTATCCTGCAAAACCCAGCTCCAATAAACTTAAAGGGAAAAAATACAATTCAGGAAAAAAAATTGTCTTCTGAACACCACTATGTTGGACTTTTTCAACGTATTACATGATAAAATAAGAATCAATAGAGTCGAAGAGAGTGAAACTGAAAGTAATAATTTCTAAAGGGGACAAGCGGAAAGTGATATGATCGTAAAAGTGCCAAAAAGTGAAATCAAGTGATGAAGGGATGCTATGAAAATCTAAGCATAAATTTTTTTTTGTGGTACGGATCATCGCTGAAAAGTAGTTCGTCCAATTTCCAGGAGTGCCAACCAGATTGAATTTCTATCATCACCGTCGGTTCGATGTAGGCAATATAGTCAATCATTTCTTGAGATATCTTGTAACTGGTTATGCTGTTCGAGAATGGCTATTGCACTGTCTACCATTTCTTTTTCTTCTTTCCACGATTTTTCTTGATATTATGACCAACCACTATTTTTGCCTCCTGAAGACACTCTTGATATTTCACCTCACCCTTATATTCCTCTTTCTCAGTCTTTGAAAACAATTTCAGTGGAATATTACCTGAAAAACCACCCGAGGGCTTCCAGTATCTCTATCATTTGCCCTCAATAACTTTTCGATGTTTAAATATCGATTCACTTAACTTTTCTTCATCATTCGAGAGGTTGGAATCGTTGAGTAATAAAAAAGTAACAGAATAAAATCTTCTCATTTTTCCTTTCGCCTTCATTTTTTTGTGTTCACTTTTTTGTTTTATATTCAATTCAACTATTTTATTATTTATTTTTCATTCAATTCACTTCCCTCAGCTTTTTCCAATTAAGTATTTTCCATTTATTCATTTTTTGTTCTGCACGTGCGAAAAGTCAGAAGTAAGGAATTATAACGATAAAACAATACAGATGAATGATGAGATATAATGTAAAGATTTTTAAAAAAAATTATAAATAGAACTAAAATGAGATAAATTTTTTTTCGTTGTCGTTGGAATTACGTTGACAGTTGATGCGTACGTCAACGAGATGAGAATAAAGCGAAGAGAAAAGCCGGTGTGAACTTCGCCACGGGGGATTATGCAAACGTGAGAGAGGGTTGAAAAAGAAGGTGAACTCCTTTCTTGTCATTATCACGTTCGTGTAATAAAATTTTTTCAACAAACTCTCATGAGTTGATATGTTTTTATTCATTTTCGTTAATTAAATTTTTAACTTCTTGATTTACCCATTGAAATAAATTGTTCAAATCTTCAAATCATTCTAGAAATTTTCGTTTCACGCTCTTATCTTTTAAAATTGTAACAAAATTATTTTGTTCATGACAACCCCGATAGACAACGATGAAAATCAGGACGTGAAAATAATAAAATTTATGAATATGTGTTTAAATTTGTACTTCCTCAATTTTCATAAAATTATTGATGGAAATTAGAAGTACAATTTCTGAATTATCATGAGATCAATATTTCCTCATAGAAAATGACAACTGTTTTGTTCATTTTTACATCAATTTACAGTACTTCTAATACTCACTGAAATTCAATGATATTTAAGGTATTGCATGATGTAAATATGATACTGATTTTTATTGGACAATTGTTATCATCTAATGAATTCATTTTGTATATTATTTTTAACACATTATTTCTGTCACAAAATGAAATCATCGGTTGATGCAAAAATGATGGAAATATGAAGGTAATTCCGTACATATGTTTTTAGGGTTTTAGAAATAAACATGAAGTGTATGAACCTACTGGATTATCGATCCTATAGGATTATAAATCCTTTTACAACCTAGAGTTTCTTCAAAAAATCTATCCCACCTTGGGCACAGCGATCCATCGTCACTTTTCGTATAAGTTCGTAAATTTCCGAACGTTTTTCATCATGGCGTCGTGATCTATTCCAAGAAGACGCTGTACTGCCATGTTTGAAGATATTTTTGGCGCGACCAAACGTAACCAAAACGTTCCTAAATTTTAAAGTGATTTGTTTATATTGTGATTTATAACTTGGTGAGTTTCTAAAATATCAGTGAAGAAATTAAATTAAATTATTGTGTTGGTGTTAGAATAAGCTGAATTATTGTTAATTATTTGTGAACTTTTGGATTTATATTTGAAAGCCTCTTCTTGATAGACTTCAGAAACGTTAGAGATTGTGGAAGTTTCCAGAAGGTAATAATTTAATACATTATATGTTTTTTATGTGTATACTTATATATTTATATAGGTATTACCTCATTATTCCAGTACAATGATTCGCTATCGATCAACTAAAAAATCATCTGATCCTTTTACCATCCGACGTAATTATTTAAAATTGCAAAAAGAAAAATTAGCCTACTTGCGAGATAAGTCTGATAATCGAAAGAAAATTGAGTTAAGTATTTCAATGGGTGCTAATTCCAATCATCAGAATAGTAATTCAAATATCTTTTCACAACCAGTAAACGGTGCTGTTGAGGCTACTATTAATGTTGATGCGTCTAGTTCTCAAACACGTAATGAGTTTCATATTGATACTACAAGTCATTGGTTTGAAGAGAATGATTCGGATGACTTTGATGAATTTTTAAACATAGAAGAGTTATCATCAGATGATGATAGTGATGATAACAATGATAATGAAATAACCGAATGTAATGAAAGCCATGATTTGGATCAATTCAAGCAGAAACTTGCACAAGTTTTTGTTACTACAAATATTACTCATGTTCAAGGAGATCAAATTTTATCCGTTTTACATTCGCATCCTTGTTTCAATGTTGCATTGCCTCGCTCAATGAAAACGCTCCTTAGGACACCCAGAAAACCTCTTCAAACTATACGTATGGGTGAAGGTGAATACTACCATGTAGGATTAATTGCAGAAATATTACTGAAATTGAATACTCTTCAGGATTTATTGGTTGATCATTTAATAATTGATATTCACACTGATGGCATGTCTGCTCATCACAGCACTAATACTCAAATATGGCCTATTCAATTTAGAATAATAAATATAGCGAATGATAAACCAGCAATAATTGGTGTGTATGTCGGTTCACGAAAACCATCTGATGCATTAGAATATTTTAAATATTTAATTGAAGAATTTACATCTATCAGTCAGGCAGGAGGTATTTGTTATAAAAAAAAATTAATCCCAATATTTTTGCGAGGTTTAATTGCAGATGCACCTGCTCGAGCATTAGTTCTAAATCATCGAGGGCATAATGCTACAAATCCATGTTCCAAATGTAAGATATCGGGACAATCATATCAAAGAACAATGTGTTTTTTAAGCACCATCAATGAGCCTCGTACCTATGAAGAATATTATTATGCTACAGATAGAAATCATCATTTGCCAACTGGAGAATCTCCTTTAAAATATTTAGGTATTAATATGATTAAATTTGTTCCCTTTGAATACATGCATCTCATATGCTTAGGGGTTATGAAGAAATTTCTGACCGCAGTAATTGAAAAAAAATATAAGATGCCGAATTTATCAGCTACTGACATAAAACATGTATCAGATAGATTGTTAACAATTGAAGCTCGCTGTCCTTATGAGTTTTCGCGCCATCCTAGGCCATTAGAGGACTATCAACAATATAAAGCAACTGATTTCCGACAAATATTATTATACACGGGACCAATTATTTTTCATGGAATGATAGATGACACTGCTTATAGACATTTTTTGTTATTACATACTGCTTGCCGTGCGCTATCAGTAACCAATCCAAATGTAATGAGCTTGGAACATGCTGAAATTGCATTTAAAGTTTATGTAGAATGTTGTTATGATATTTATGGACCTACGTTTCTTACTTACAACATACACGGGTTATTACATGTTATTGATGATATTAAAATATTTGGAAATTTAAATACATATTCTGCTTTCCCATATGAAGATAATATGACGTTTTTTAGAAAATTTTTGAGAAAACCGGGAAAATTATTACAACAATTACATAATCGTATTTCTGAAAATCGGAACTTCTGCAATATAAAACAAAAAATTTCCAAGATAAAACCTCTTCATAAACATTCAAATGGACCAGTGGTATCAACTAATTGGAATTCAACTTATCAACAATTCAAAGGATTACAATTCGAATATTTTAAACTGATGGCTAAAAATGATCGTGATGATTGCGTTATTCTAAAAACAGGAGTTATCTGTCGCATTTTGAATATTATAAAAATTCATTCATTAAACGAATATAGACTCATCGTACAGAAATATGATTCCATAAGTAATTTTTATAATATTCCTTATGGCCCAGAATCATATTTTTTTGGAACTTATATTTGCAGAAATCTATGTGAAGAAATAGAGGAAATATCACTCAATGATTTATATGCCAAAGGTTTCAGAATGCCTTACTGGAATAATGGAATAATACAAAATGAAACATATGTTGTAATGACGTTACTTTCTAATCATTAATATTGTTATCTATACAGTCATGTATCCACCTACATCTCATCAACATGAGTATCAAACACCACCAGCATCACATATTCCATCTCCAGCAGGATCATTTTATTCTGGACTACCACCAGCACCAAACAACGCATCTTCAACACAAACATTTCATTCTGGACCTCCACCACCAGCACCAAACAACGCATCTTCAACACAAACATTTCATTCTGGACCTCCACCATCAGCACCAAACGTACCATCTTTTGCATCAACACCGCACAGACCAATACCATCACAAGCAACTCCAGTACCTTATCCTTCATCATCATTTGGGCCTGGACCAAGTGCACCAGTAGCATTTCCAATAAATTATTCCGGCTCTTTATTGCCAGCACCAAGTCATTCATCATCAATTGTGGACTTGGGATCATCACCAACGCCTGGACCAACTCCACCAGTAACATCTCCAACACTTTATCCTAGCTCTTCAATACCGGCACCAAATCATTCACCTTCTGTCGTCAACCTAGCACCACCATCAACAACCTGTTTAGTCCAACATTCTAGCTCAATACCACAATCAAGATCATCGCCTATGACGCACTCTGAGCCATCAACAAGTCATCAACAGCCTGATAATGGAACCAGAACTCAAGATAACCCAATCGATTTAATTCCAATAATTCTCCAGAAGATCGACCAATTGGTTGTAAGTAGAAAATGATTCGGAGTGATATTTAGAAAAACGTTGAGATCGCTAATAATAATATTACATCATTACAGATTAGACGTAGCAGCATTACGAAGAAAAGCAGATCAATCAGATACAGAGGAAGAAGAATCATTCGAGCCACCGACAGGGTTTCCACTGAGAAATTTGGAACAGTTCGATATATTCGAGAACAATCAATCTCAAATGAAATTGTTGGTATGTATGACATAATCTAATAATTATTCGATATCTAAAATATCTTTATAATGCTGTTATGATTTTTTTAGCAACGACACCTCGAATTTGTCGGTGGACAAAATTTAAGAGATGCTCTTCATCGATTTGTGCGGTCTTCGATGTCTAACAATTTGGCTGAAAATTTCACGTGGACCGGCAAATCCAACGGGCAACAAAACAAAAGGGCTTTGTACTCTTCTAAATTAGCTAAAATTTTTTACAGTAAGTACTTTAGATTCTTATATTTGTAATTCTTTTATTAAAATGTACGCATACGTGCATACATAGTTCACAATTATTTGTTTATAAATTAATAACGTTATTTTGTCCAGGAGCTGCTAAGAAGGTTAAAAGAGTTGGAAAATTTACGGGAAGCGAATTTATTGCCAATATGAGAGAAATCTTAAGATCCTACAAACAGACTGCCAGAAATGCCCGATTACCATCCACTATTCAAGGCCAACGTAAAAGGAGAAGGGAAGATGAAGAACGACTATTTCCGGATCACGACGACGACGACGATGATGATGATGATGAATAAAATGTGGACATCAAGATTTAAATCAAATAATATATTTATAAATGAAGTTTATATTTAGAATATCTGGATACATGCAGTTTTATGATTCTCAATGTTACCTTTTATATAATTATATTATTATCATTCCCAACTATTATTGTAATGTTTTGTAATGAATAAGTTGAAAATTTTATAATAAAGTTTGTAATTGACAACACATTATTTTATGTTACAATTTCAATTGAAATGTCCATACACAAATATATATATAGGCCCAGGTATATAGGGATAGGTATTTTATGACCCTCATGGCATGATCCTCCTGTGAGGCAAATATGATGGAAAGCGATGACTCATGCTGTGACCTGAAATTGTTGTCAATTTCCTAGGCAAGTAAACCCGAATATCGTGATTCAAAATTTAAAGACATTTCAATTACTAATTTTCGTGAAAAGTAATGAATCACTATCAACATTACGTTGCTTATTTTTGTTGAATCACGTATTTTCATAAAAATTAGTCTCATATGCCGGATCATAAGAAATGTAATATTGATGCATACGATG